>NC_047111.1:8469994-8751546 GCF_902500255.1 Thalassophryne amazonica | reverse complement strand
ACAGAGCTTCTGTGCTTCTTCTGCAACCTGAATAGCATCAGCTGCATTTGCTATGCTAGTGACACCATCATCAACATAAAAGGCTTTCATGATGAACTGTGAGCCGAGGGGGAACAGATTCTCATTGTCCTTAGCGAGTTGCTTCAGTCCGTAGTTAGCACAACCTGGTGATGCAGCACCAAAGAGATGGACTTTCATGCGGAACTCCTGCGGCTCTGCATTAAAGTCACCATTTTTCCACCAGTCAGCTTCATATACATAGAACTGAAGGAACATCTTTTCTATGTCACACATCAATGCGATATTGTGCTGTCTGAATCTGAGAAGAACGCCATTCAAATTATTCAGCAAGTCTGGACCTGACAGAAGATAGTCATTCAGGCTAGTTCCCCTGTACTGAGCCGAGCAATCAAAAACCACACAAGTTTGTCAGGTTTTTTGGAGTGGTACACTCCATGGTGGGGGATATACCATTTCTCTTCTTCTTCACCTTTTCTGAAGATTTCATTCATAAAGTTCACAAGGTGTTCCTTATACTTATCATCCTCCCCCAGCTTTCCTTTAAGGTGTCTGAGCTGAACCACACAGGTAGGAATGTGTGTTCTATTCGCTGGTATACAGTCCTTGGTGTAAGCAGGAGGGAGATCAGTGGTGATTGCAGAATTGTAACCTCTCACTGTCAGACCTGACACTCTTTGACTGTGCACTAATGCATCCTTTCCCATCATGTCGTTAACTTCAGCCTTACAGGATGTGTCTAAGTTTGTAGACTACTGTTAGATATATTTCTGTGTTTTATTATGGTTTTCTTTATTTGTTTTCTGTATTTCTTTTGGTATTAAGGTACTTATTATATTTAGGGTTATATTTTTGTTTCATTCTTATTCTCACTTTCCTTTGTTCTTCCTTGGTATGTGTAGAACTGGATTTAACCAGTTTGTACCACTTAGGATAAAGAGAGTTAGGTTACAATTATAAATCATAGTCTCCTGTAATTGCGCAGGCTTGGGGCAGGGGATGGACCTCCCTGAATGCCCACGGGGGCCAATAACAAGGATTTTGCGAAATAAGGTCCGCCTTTGTTACGCATATGTAATCCTGTATAAAAACTGCTTGTATCCATTGTCCAGGGTTCTGTAAGAGCGGCTCTTGTCTGTAAGAGAAGTTCTTGCAGGGCCCAGGCCTGATTATTTTTGCTGTGACTTTAATTAAATTTAAAAGTGCGGAATAGTTTGAGTTCGTGCTTTGTAAGGGGCAGGCAGGGTTGGGTAGGATTACTTTGAAATGTAATCCAAAAGTAATCAGATTACAAGTAATCCAAATGTATGTACATACATACATGTAATCCACATGTATTCTTTCAAAGTAATCCTACCCAACCTTGGGGGCAGTATTACAGAAAGAACTGGGGGAAGAAATAACACTACTGCTAACTTCCTGGTGGTCAATGAAGACTGTATCGCTTTGGAAATCAAGCAGTGCATAAACAAGCTTTTCCACATCTGGATTGTTGACAGATGAAACCCACACTGGGACGATCATTGTAGTGTTGGGAGATGATTCCTCAGTCTCCACACTGAGAGACAGTGTGGTTGCTGTTTCCTCTGTGGTGCTCTGATTTGTGATTGGTGTGGGTTTAGCTTTAGTGTAATTGTCATCGTGGAGAAGTGTAGGATGTCTTCCTTTACAGTTATCACATGGCTGTCTACTGCGGCAGTCTTTAGCATTAATGCCTGACTTCAGACAGCCATAGCAAAGTTTCTTTTCTTTCACATATCTCCATCTTTCCTCCAGAGATATTCCTTTGAACTCAGGACAGCGATGAAGATGATGTGTACTGTCTTGGTAAAACATACAGGGTGGTTTCAAACTTGTCAACTGTCCACGAGTTTCAATCTCTGTAAGTCTGTGTATGAAAAACACTGTATTGAGACTTCTTACTTTCAGATAACATTTCTCTGAGTTAGTCTCTGATGAGTGGAGAGCGTGGAATGAGGTTATAGGATTACATGCCTCAGTTACAATGAAGATGACAAAATCTTGGAAGTTAGGAAACTCCTCATCTCTCATGACTTTACGGTTCCACTGTGATGCAGTCCAATCAGGTAGCTTTTGAACCAGTTTCTGATCTTCACAATCTTTCAAAATGTCAAGACCTTTAACATAAGGCACGGCTTCCTGACATGAGTGTTTTTAAAAAAAAATAAAACAGCAAATGCCCTGAGTCCCTCAGCATCCCTGGGATGGATCTTTGGCCATTTTGCTAGTTTTTCTCTGAATGCTCTCTGTATAACAAAACGTTGGCCGTAACGTTGGTTGAGACGATTCATGCATCTTTATAGGCTTCGTCATCATTTCTATAAAATATTCCATTTAAGTGTCTTTAGAGCTGGACCTCCTACCTAGTAAGTCCTTTTCGGCTGCTCCCTGTTTGCACTTGGGGTCGCCACAGCAAATCCAAGGTGGATCTGCCAGTTGAATTGGCACAAGTTTTATGCGGATGCCCCTTCCTGACGCAACTCCACATTACATGGAGAAATGTGGCAGGGGTGGGATTTGAACCCGGAACCTTCTGCACTGAATCAAGCGCATTAACCACTTGGACACCACACCCCGCCTCTGGACCCTACATATTTTTTTCAAATAATGCATTTGTCAGCGAAGCAATGTTCTTTTTATCTATGAGCGATGTGAAGGAAGCCTTCCACTCAGTAAACTGTCAGGAACTGTGAGGACTTGGCACGACAGGCAGATGGACACAAATACAGCACCATGTGGTGGGGACACGGCCAGAAACTGATGGTAAGGGGGTCTGTCAGGAGAATCACCAAAAGTCGAAGCTGTGAGACCTGGAGGACTAGGAGCAGAGCCCTGAATCCAAAAAACAGAGGAAACCACAGGTCTTGCAAAAACTCTCAAAATGGAAGGGGCAAGAACCCCAAACAGGGCCCCGAGCACAGTCAACCTGCTTCTGCTGGGCGCAACAAAATAAGGGAACAGATTAAACCACCAAGCAATCAAAAGCATACAACCAAAAACACATGAATCCAAAGAAAAAAAAGGATCATGGATGAATGAGACAAGAAACAAAACAGAGTGCGTCTGAACCCAAGAACCATAGTACCTCAAAAACCAAGAAAACTAAAGAACTAAATACGACGAGATATGCAATGTCTTGACAGATGGACACATCACTTGCTCATGGAATGCAACAACTGAAAAAAGTCACAAAAAGCAATGCAGTGAGAGCTGAGTACAGAAAACAGATTGGTAAAGCCACCACATGGAGGCAAAAACTGCATTGGCCAAACACACATAACCCCCCCCACAATGCACAAAGTGAACATGAGCAAATAGGAAAAAACAAAACATATATGTACGCAAGGAGTAGATTAAGGTAAGTACATAGTGAAATGAGTGGGAAACTAATTCAAATACTGAACTGTGAGCAGGCAAAACTGAAAATGAACACCATAAAGCGGCACAAAGAAATACTGAAAAGGATGATAAAGCTGCAAAAAGAAACTCTGGGACCAGTCCCACTTGGAAAAGGTAACAAAAAGACAGTGAGAAATGCAGAATAAAGACTCAAGTGAAAAAAGAAACTGCCAACTCCAAAAAGACAAAAAGTAACCCACCGTAACAAATCACAAAAACCAGTAAACAAACGTGAGGAAAAATGTTTGGCAAAAGAACACAAAAAAAAAGTGAAAAACCAACACAGAAGAACCAGGGAGCGATCAAGAACAGAAAACTTTATACTGGACCCGCAAAGGAATTTACCAAACTAAAGTGTGGCAGCTTAAGCTGTTTTGAACATAATCCTAACCAGAAGAAAACAACTTACTACTTAAAAAGTCAAGTCATTGTCATCATGAACCTGGCTTGATGTTTTAGCAGATAAATTGGATTTAACCAGATGGATACTAAACAGTTTATCCAAAAGACACAAGATGTAGAAAAGAAAAGCAAGATCAAGACTAGAAAAAAATGAAACACCAACCATCCAGAAAACTGAATCCAATGGTGGTTGAGGAGATGACACTGATGGTTGGACCAGGACAGGAGGTTCAGGAGATGCTGGCTGGACTGCAAGTTCAAGTGGACGTGTGTGCTGAGGGCGCGTCGGATGGTTGTGCTTTCTGGTGCGGGTAGTGATTGCTTAAGTACCTTGGATAGCTCTGCTACTGGGAACGAAAAGGTGCCTGAGCAGGTTGTCCTGCAGACGCCACAGGAGGTCTAGGAGCAGAGCGCGCTGAGGAGTGTGATCCGGACTACTCTGAATGGTGCTGGGAATTTTTCATCTGGTTCTGCTGGCGACTTGGTCGGCGAAGAAGTTGCATGCGGGGCAGAAGGCGTCAGTCGGCCTAATTCTTTCAGCAGGCTCTTTCCGTCTGTGGTTCTGGGTCCCTGGATGCACGGGGCCGTAGAAGGTGCTGGGAGCGTTGCAGATGGACCCCTCTGTTCGGGCGATTCTGCCTGTGGGGCTGTGATCATCTGGATCGCTGATTTTGTGGGAGAAGCACTCACTGCTGGACTTCAGTCTGAGCACGTGCCGCCGGTTCTGCTGGTGAACATACAGTAATGCGCTGAGCTGACAAAGTTTTTCCTGATGGCTTTGAAAACAGTGCTGGTGGTGCCGTGGTCTTCAGGAGCGTGGACTCAGAGGGAGGTGCTCTCACAGCTGGATGAAGTGGTGGCGCGCGTGCTGCGAGTTCTGCTGGCAGACAAGCAGCGAGGCGCAGCACTGACGAAGCACTTCCTGGTGGCTCTGATGAAACTTCCAGAGTTTGTGGAAGTGGAATCACATCAGATGTGTCAGGCAACAATGAAGCTCCCGCTCCGGTGTCAGGTGCGGCCGGGCACCGCTGCAGTTGCGCTCAGCGTTTATGTGGTGTTGGCACCGGGGGCGTGGCCGAAGACGGTGCAGATACGCCTCGGTGCAGGTATGGGTGGCTGGCACGTCGAGTGCGATGTGAGCACAGAAGGCTGACTGGGTGCCGGCGAGGAAAATCTGAGAAACGAGGCGGCTGCGTCAGACAGAGTGACTGATGAAGGTGTGTCACAACAGAAGTCATTTAGCTCTGATTCAAAAAGAAAGTCCATCGGATGTTCAATATAGGGAGGAACTCGACCCTGCTTGAACCATGTCTTAATCTGAGCCAGATCCGGGTAAGCAGACACAACATCAGGTTCTGTTTGCAGGATTTGATCAAGCGCAGAGAAAATCCGTTTTCTGTTCTGCCGGTCTGGGTTGTCCTGATATTCAAAAAATAAGTCTTGTACCCTGAAAAAATATATTTGCTGTGTCTTGGAGAGCCAGGCCTTCAGCTTCGGATTACGTGTCATCTTCGAGGTCAGTCCATTCTGATTCGCTGTCATCCAGCGGAGGGCTGGCCGGCAGGTGCAGCGCTGGTTCTTTAATCCAGCCTGGAAGCTTTTGCTAAGAATAAGTTGTCCAGATCTTCTAACTCTGGAACAGATCAAACAGCCAGGAGTTTGCCTCTAGAGCTGCCCACGCTTGATGTAAATAATCAGATTTCTCCCTTGAGAGATACAGTCACAAAAACAGATAAAAAAGAACTGTAGATCTGAGAAAATCCTCTTGATTGCAGCCATATCCGGGTTTGGGTCCGCAGAATGACTGCTTACTGACATGACGGGATCTGAGTCCGCTGTATCCGGGTTCTGGCTAGTTCGTACTGCCAGGAACTGTGAGGACTTGGCACGACAGGCAGGTGGACACAAATGCAGACTCATGGCTCAGAGGACGGATTTAGAAAAAGGTTTAATTAAAAAAACAGGCTCTGGTCCATACACAGGGTCACAAGCAGGCAGGCGGAGGTACAGACAGTCATGAGGCGGCGGGGGCGGTGGTCAGTAACGAGCAGAGTTCCAGCACAGACAAACAGGTGTATCAGAGGAGGCAAAAGCAGAGTCAAAAAAACAAGCAGGGTTCAGGCACAGAGAAGCAGGATAACTGGCTCAGGCAAAAGGCAAGGTCAAACAGGCGACGGTCATACACGGCAAGAAAACAGGCTATGGCCAGAAAACACGAGAGGCTTGGAACGAGGGCAATATGCACAACGAACTAGCAGTGAGTGGTGGAAGACAAGGGGTTTAAAAGCAGAGGATAATCATGGCGTGATGAGATGCAGGTGCAGGAAAGAAGGCGTGGCTGAGTGAGACGAGTGGAGTGACAGGTGGGCGTGTCAGACAAAGCAGCAAAAGGAGGATGTGACAGTGACAGAACAATGTTAAACAATTAGGAAATAATGATACCTAGAATCAAAATGTGAGAAACAAAATAAACAAATGAAAAGGAAGAAACAGAACAGAAAATTAAGGCTGGATCAAAACTAGAGAAGAACTCAACATGTGGCAGGAGTGTATAGAAAAACCTGAGGGACTAATGTGCTCAAAACAGAGTGACTGAATAACAAGAAAATGGGACAAAGACTAAACTAGAACGGAACTCAATAAGTGGGCTGACACAGTTCCTAACGTGATAACACAGAATGACTAAATAAGAAACAGAGACTAAACTAGAACCAAACTTAACATGGGTGAAGTGTAACAAATCATAAAACCAAGACTAAGAAACCGAAAAATAAACACTCAGAGCTAAACAGAAGGATCAAGACAGGGAAATGGACGGAGGACTGGGGGACAAACCAGATTCTGGGCAGGTCCAGGGCTAAAACCTGACATAACTGGATTGGGTTACCAGTAAATACAGACGGTTCTGGCATAGGGAGCCTGTTCATAGCTATGCTGTCTTTTGGACTGCTTGAGCCAGATAACCCACATCTGTCTGTGGAAGTGTTGCTGCCACTGTGACATTAGTTGGCTGCTGAATGAGAGCTGAAGACACAGGTTGTTGTTCACTTGTGTTATGATCACCAGAATGAACACTCATACGTCCTGGTCATAGATTGTAAACCTAGCTCATGCAGCTCTTATGTCCTTTCTACCTTTAATCTTTCCAACTCACGTCTTTGAGCTTCAAGTTCTTTTCACTGTTGTTCCTGTAGGAGTTGAATCTTTTCCTTTTGTTTCTCCTCTTCCAACAACACTTCATACTCCGCTTCCTTTGCTGCTAATTCCGCTGCAGCATCTGCTCTTTTTGCTGTGATGATGGAGTTTGCAGAGTGTTGACTGGAACTTTCACTGGACCTTGACTTGCACGTGAAGCTGTAGATCCATAGATTGAGTGAGCGTAATCTCTGTTAAGAATCTCACAAAGGCGTTGCTTTACTGTTTCACCATCATATACTCCATCAATGCCTGCTATTCTTTCAAAGGGAATCTTAACAATGTCTCTTGTGACGGCCTCACGGGCATCAATTCGACGTCTTGTCTCACTAGATGGAGTGAGGTGAGTTCTGATTTCCATATACATGTTAATAACATCCTCCTTTGCTTCCTCTAGTGTGTCTATAAGAGCCGTGATGTGGCTCTCAGAAATGTTTAGCTTAGCTGCTCTCTAGCCTTACGTGCCTGGGTCTTCCATTCATAAGGCGGTTCTTTAACTTGGCCAGACCTAGGCATTTGCCTAGGGCCTCAACCAAATCTGCCATTCATAGGGGCCCCCAATCTGACCATCCCAGCCACAGTAAATACACAAAAAACTAATCTTAATTTGTTACTGATGTAACGTAACAAAACATATTTATATTAAAAAAACACGAAATATCAAATCAATTTTATTTATATAGTGCCAAATCACAACAAACAGTCGCCCCAGGGTGCTTCACATGCAAGGCAAGGCCATACAATAATTACGGAAAAACCCCAACGGTCAAAACGACGCCCTGTGAGCAAGCACTTGGCGACAGTGGGAAGGAAAAAACTCCTTTTAACAGGAAGAAACCTCCAGCAGAACCAGGCTCAGGGAGGGGCAGTCTTCTGCTGGGACTGGGTTGGGGCTGAGGGAGAGAACCAGGAAAAAGACATGCTGTGGAGGGGAGCAGAGATCATCACTAATGATTAAATGCAGAGTGGTGCATACAGAGCAAAAAGAGAAAGAAACACTCAGTGCATCATGGGAACCCCCAGCAGTCTAAGTCTGTAGCAGCATAACTACGGGATGGTTCAGGGTCGACCTGATCCAGCCCTAACTATAAGCTTTAGCAAAACGGATAGTTTTAAGCCTAATCTTAAACGTAGAGAGGGTGTCTGTCTCCCTGATCAGAATTGAGAGCTGGTTCCACAGGAGAGGAGTCTGAAAGCTGAAGGCTCTGCCTCCCATTCTACTCTTACAAACCCTAGGAACTACAAGCCTGCAGTCTGAGAGCGAAGCGCTCTATTGGGGGTGATATGGTACTATGAGGTCCCTAAGATAAGATGGGACCTGATTATTCAAAACCTTATAAGTAAGAAGAAGAATTTTAAATTCTGTTCTAGAATTAAACAGGAAGCCAATGAAGAGAGGCCATATGGGTGAGATATGCTCTCTCCTTCTAGTCCCTGTCAGTACTCTAGCTGCAGCATTTTGAATTAACTGAAGGCTTTTCAGGGAACTTTTAGGACATCCTGATAATAATGAATTACAATAGTCCAGCCTAGAGGAAATAATGCATGAATTAGTTTTTTCAGCATCACTCTGAGACAAGACCTTTCTAATTTTAGAGATATTGCGCAACATGCAAAAAAAAGCAGTCCTACATATTTGTTTAATATGCGCCATTGAATGACATATCCTGATCAAAATGACTCCAAGATTTCTCACAAGTATTACTAGAGGTCAGGGTATATGCCATCCAGAGTAAGGATCTGGTTAGACACGTGTTTCTAAGATTTGTGGGGCCAAGTACAATAACTTCAGTTTTATCTGAGTTTAAAGCAGGAAATTAGAGGTCATCCATGTCTTTATGTCTGTAAGACAATCCTGCAGTTTAGCTAATTGGTGTGTGTCCTCTGGCTTCATGGATAGATAAAGCTGGGTATCATCTGCGTAACAATGAAATTTAAGCATGCCGTCTAATAATACTGCCTAAGGGAAACATGTATAAAGTGAATAAATTGGTCCTAGCACAGAACCTTGTGGAACTCCATAATTAACCTTAGTCTGTGAAGAAGATTCCCCATTTACATGAACAAATTGTAATCTATTAGATAAATATGATTCAAACCACCGCAGCACAGTGCCTATAAGACCTATGGCATGCTCTAATCTCTGTAATAAAATTTTATGGTCAACAGCATCAAAAGCAGCACTGAGGTCTACAGAACAAGCACAGAGATGAGTCCACTGTCTGAGGCCATAAGAAGATCATTTGTACCTTCACTAATGCTGTTTCTGTACTATGATGAATTCTAAACCCTGACTGAAACTCTTCAAATAGACCATTCCTCTGCAGATGATCAGTTAGCTGTTTTACAACTACCCTTTCAAGAATTTTTGAGAGAAAAGGAATGTTGGCAGATTGGCCTATAATTAGCTAAGATAGCTGGGTCAAGTGATGGCTTTTTAAGTAATGGTTTAATTACTGCCACCTTAAAAGCCTGTGGTACATAGCCAACTAACAAAGATAGATTGATCATATTTAAAATCGAAGCATTAATTAATGGTAGGGCTTCCTTGAGCAGCCTGGTAGGAATGGGGTCTAATAGACATGTTGATGGTTTGGAGGAAGTAACTAATGAAAATAACTCAGACAGAACAATTGGAGAAGAAAGAGTCTAACCAAATACCGCCATCACTGAAAGCAGCCAAAGAGAACAATACGTCTTTGGGATGGTTATGAGTAATTTTTTTCTCTAATAGTTAAAATTTTATTAGCAAAGAAAATCATGAAGTGATTACTAGTTAAAGTTAAAGGAATACTCGGCCCAATAGAGCTCTGACTCTTTGTCAGCCTGGCTACAGTGCTGAAAAGAACCTGGGTTGTTTCTTATTTTCTTTAATTAGTGATGAGTAGTAAGATGTCTAGCTTTACGGAGGGCTTTTTTTATAGAGCAACAGACTCTTTTTCCAGGCTAAGTGAAGATCTTCTAAATTAGTGAGACGCCATTTCCTCTCCAACTTACGGGTTATCTGCTTTAAGCTGCGAGTTTGTGAGTTATACCACGGAGTCAGGCACTTCTGATTTAAAGCTCTCTTTTTCAGAGGAGCTACAGCATCCAAAGTTGTCTTCAATGAGGATGTAAAACTATTGACGAGATACTCTATCTCACTTACAGAGTTTAGGTAGCTACTCTGCACTGTGTTGATATATGGCATTAGAGAACATAAAGAAGGAATCATATCCTTAAACCTAGTTACAGCGCTTTCTGAAAGACGTCTAGTGTAATGAAACTTATTCCCACTGCTTGGTAGTCCATCAGAGTAAATGTAAATGTTATTAAGAAATGATCAGACAGAAGGGAGTTTTCAGGGAATACTGTTAAGTCTTCAATTTCCATACCGTAAGTCAGAACAAGATCTAAGGTATGATTAAAGTGGTGGGTGGACTCATTTACATTTTGAGCAAAGCCAGTCGAGTCTAACAATAGATTAAATGCAGTGTTGAGGCTGTCATTCTCAGCATCTGTGTGAATGTTAAAATCGCCCACTATATCTTATCTGAGCTAAGCACTAAGTCAGACAAAGGTCTGAAAATTCACAGAGAAACTCACAGTAACGACCAGGTGGACGATAGATAATAACAAATAAAACTGGTTTTTGGGACTTCCAATTTGGATGGACAAGACTAAGAGTCAAGCTTTCAAATGAATTAAAGCTCTGTCTGCGTTTTGGATTAATTAATAAGCTGGAATGGAAGATTGCTGCTAATCCCCTCGGCCCGTGCTACGAGCGTTTCTGGCAGTAGTGTGACTCGGGGGTGTTGACTCATTTTAAACTAACATATTCATTCCTGCTGTAACCAGGTTTCTGTAAGGCAGAATAAATCAATATGTTGATCAATTATTATATCATTTACTAACAGGGACTTAGAAGAGAGAGACCTAATGTTTAATAGACCACAGTTAACTGTTTTAGTCTGTGGTGCAGTGAAGGTGCTATATTATTTTTTCTTTTTGAATTTTATGCTTAAATAGATTTTTACTGGTTATTGGTGGTCTGGGAGCAGGCACCATCTCTACGGGGATGGGGTAATGAGGGGATGGCAGGGGGAGAGAAGCTGCAGAGAGGTGCGTAAGACTACAACTCTGCTTCCTGGTCCCAACCCTGGATAGTCACGGTTTGGAGAATTTAAGAAAATTGGCCAGATTTCTAGAAATGAGAGCTGCTTCATCCAAAGTGGGATGGATGCCGTCTCTCCTAACAAGACCAGGTTTTCCCCAGAAGCTTTGCCAATTATCTATGAAGCCCACCTCATTTTTGGACACCCACTCAGACAGCCAGCAATTCAAGGAGAACATGCGGCTAAACATGTCACTCCCGGTCCGATTGGGAGGGGCCCAGAGAAAACTACAGAGTCCGACATTGTTTTTGCAAAGTTACACACCGATTCAATGTTAATTTTAGTGACCTCCGACTGGCGTAACGGGTGTCATTACTGCCGAACTGAATTACAATCTTACCAAATTTACGCTTAGCCTTAGCCAGCAGTTTCAAATTTCCTTCATTGTCGCCTGCTCTGGTCCCCGGAAGACAGTTGACTATGGTTGCTGGTGTCGCTAACTTCACATTTCTCAAAACAGAGTCGCCAATAACCAGAGATTGATCCTCGGTGGGTGTGTCGCAGAGTGGGGAAAAACGGTTGGAAATGTGAACGGGTTGGCGGTGTACACGGGGCTTCTGTTTAGGGCTACGCTTCCTCCTCACAGTCACCCAGTCGGCCTGCTTTCCCGGCTGCTCGGGATCTGCTGGAAGGGAACTAACGGCGGCTAAGCTACCTTGGTCCGTACCGACTACAGGGGCCTGGCTAGCTGTAGAATTTCCACGGTGCGGAGCCGAGTCTCCAGTTCGCCCAGCCTGGCCTCCAAAGCTACGAATAAGCTACACTTATTACAAGTACCATTACTGCTAAAGGAGGCCGAGGAATAACTAAACATTTCACACCCAGAGCAGAAAAGTGCAGGAGAGACAGGAGAAGCCGCCATGCTAAATTGGCTAAGAGCTAGTAGCTGCGCTAAGCTAGCGGATTCCTAAAAACACACAAAGTGAATAATGTGTAAATAATTTAGAGGTGATTCAGCAGAGGGAGTGCTTTAGTTATGGCACGTGAAGATTACACTGTGAAACAAATCGTTATCTAGTTATCTAGGTCAATCTAACTGCACAGATTAAACAGCTAACAGATACAGCAAAACACAGCTCTGCTCCGGAACAGGAAGTGATACAATACCGCAGTGAGAGCCAACCACCAGTAGAGGCCCATATCAACACAATATTGAATTAATGTCTAAATAATAGTTGTCTAAGCACACATACCCCTCCATTGCTGTTCATTGGACTAGTCCATAATATGATGACGTAGCAATATGCGACATGACGTGACTTCAAACCAAAGCAGAGAGAACTGTATGCGACTAGGTGAAAATGAAGCGGAATTATGAAAGCAGTTATGCTAAAAGAAAGAAACGAGAGGAAAGCAAAAGAATTGCAGATGCACTGCGGAAATTAACGTCCTTTTTTACACCTCCTGCTGCTACAGCATCCGCTGTAGCTCCTGAACTTGCAACATGCTCAGGCTCCGCTGTTGAGGAAAATGTTGAAGTGGAGGAGGAAGGAGAGGTGGCTTTGGAAGCCGAAGCAGAGGAACAGGTGACTCTGGATGATGCAGATGAAGACGAACATGATTTGGTGGTGAGTAGGCATATGCCACCTCAGCCGTTAACCACCAGCAGCAGTGGAGACAATTTCATAATATTAGGCGACGACCCTGCACATTGGCCAGAAAAGTTGACAGACTCCGAGCGTTGTTCAATTGTACAGAAAGGACCAGTGCAAATACGAGGAGATTTCCCCCAGAACAAACAGGGCAGACAATTTACAAACACGTACTACTATTTGAACATGAAGAATGTTGAAAAAATCCAAAGGTCCTGGCTTGTGTACAGCAAGATGAAAGACTATTTGCTTTTGTTGTCGGCTGTTTGGAGATTGCAACAAACAGCAGTTCAGCTCCGATGGCACAAACGATTGGAAAAATTTATCAGCCTTCCTAAAAGATCACGAGAAGTCTGCCGATCATCTTGCGAATATGGCTGCTTGGCGAACACTTCATCAATGGGTTCAAACAGGTAAAGCCATAGATAATGTGAACCAAGAGCTGTTTATAAACGAAGTGAACAATCAATCAATCAATCAACTTTTTTCTTATATAGCGCCAAATCACAACAAACAGTTGCCCCAAGGCGCTCCATATTGTAAGGCAAGGCCATACAATAATTATGAAAAACCCCAACGGTCAAAACGACCCCCTATGAGCAAGCACTTGGCAACAGTGGGAAGGAAAAACTCCCTTTTAACAGGAAGAAACCTCCAGCAGAACCAGGCTCAGGGAGGGGCAGTCTTCTGCTGAGACTGGTTGGGGCTGAGGGAAAAAACCAGGAAAAAGACATGCCGTGAAGGGGGGCAGAGATCGATCACTAATGATTAAATGCAGAGTGATGCATACGGAGCAAAAAGAGAAAGAAACAGTGCATCATGGGAACCCCCCCACAATCTACGTCTAAAGCAGCATAACCAAGGGATGGTCCAGGGTCACCCGATCCAGCCCTAACTATAAGCCTTAGCGAAAAGGAAAGTTTTAAGCCTAATCTTAAAAGTAGAGAGGGTATCTGTCTCCCTGATCTGAATTGGGAGCTGGTTCCACAGGAGAGGAGCCTGAAAGAACAGGCTTGAACAAATGGAGAGAGATTCTGAAACGACTGATTGCCATTATTACACATCTGGCCGAGCGCAACTTAGCTTTTCGAGGGCATTCAGAGAAGCTGTATGAGCATGGCAATGGCAATTTCTTAGGCCAAGTTCAACTGATGGCTCAGTTTGACCCTGTAATGAGGGACCACGTGAAGACGGTAGCTGAGAAAGCAGTTGCTGAGAGTTACTTCAGTAAAGTGATTCAAAATGAGTTGATTTGCGTGGTCGGAAGCTGCGTGATGAAAACAATAGTGGAGAGGGTGAAGAAGTCCAAATACTTCAGTGTCATCATGGACTGCACCCCAGATGTCAGCCATTATGAGCAGCTGTCCGTGGTGCTGAGGATTGTGGACTGTATGCCTGGCAAAGGAGTGTCCATTCATGAGCACTTTGTTGGCTTTCTCGTGGCAGAGGACACAACTGGGAAAGGCCTACGCAGGTTGTTTTTGGGACACCTGCAGATACTAAATTTGGATCTTGCTGATTGACGTGGGCAATCCTATGACAACGGCAGTAACATGCAGGGGAAGAAACAGGGGGTCCAGAGCAGAATCCTGGAGCTTAACAACAAAGCACTCTGTGTCCCATGTGCCAGCCACACATTGAATCTGGTGGTTGGTGATGCTGCCAAGTCTTCTGTGACAGCTTTAAGTTTTTTTGGACTGTTACAGCGACTGTATGCTCTTTCAGTGCTTCAGTTCACCGCTGGACAATCCTCCAAAAACATGTGAAGGATTTTTCCATTAAACCTCTCTGTGCACCAAGATGGGAGGCTAGGGTGGAGTCCGTGAAAGCTGTCCGATACCAGCTGCCTGAAATTCTGGATGCCCTGACAGCTCTGAAGGAGTATGTAGAGGAGAAGCAGGACTCTGAATGTGCCTCCAGTGCTTACAGCTTTCACAAAGAGATGAAGAAATGGTCTTTTCTGGTGAGTACTGTCGTGTGGTACAATGTCCTTTTTCACATCAACAAAGTCAGCAAGGTCTTGCAGAGCCCCAAGGTGTCAGTGGAGGTAATGAGAAGTGAGGTCCTTGCAGTGATAGCGTTTATGAAAGATTATCGAGAGGATGGATTCAACTCTGCTAAAACAGATGCCAGGGAGATAGCAGAGAGGATTGATTTGGAGATGGCCTGGCCAGAGATGTGCCAGAGAAGGAAAAAAAAGGCAGTTTGAATATGAGGGGAGAGAGGAGACAGTGTGTACTGCAGAAGAGCTTTTCAGAAGAGAGTTTTTCCTGCACATGGTGGACACAACCCTTGTGACAGTCAGGGAGAGATTTTCACACATGGAGGCTGTTTTTTGAGCTATATGGCTTTCTGTACTTCACTGACCAGATGCAAAATGCCATGCAGGGAGAGGAATTAGAGGAATGTTGCCACAGGCTCGAGAAGAAAATGAATGATGTCGATGCAGAGGACCTAAAGCAGGAAATCATTCATGAAGTCAAAGCATTTCCCCCACATGTCTCTTCGCCTTTCCAGATGCTGGATTATGTGTACAGGGAAAACAACCTTGACACTTACCCAAATTTGAGTATAGCTCTGAGACTACTGCTCAGTCTCCCTGTGACTGTGGCATCAGGCGAAAGAAGTTTCTCATCACTAAAACGACTCAAGACTTATCTGATATCCACCATGTCTCAAGACCGCCTGTCTGCCCTTACTGTTATCTCTATTGAGCATGAAATCACAAAAACACTGGACATGGACTCAGTGATCACAAGATTTGCAGAAGCCAAAGCTCGCAGGGTCAGACTGTAGAATGTATACAAGGCCTCTCAGCTATACACAAGTGATGTCAGATGATTCAACCTGAAATGAGAGAGAATGAGACTGTTGAAAACCCAAGAAAGTTCAGAAAGTTCAAAAACAATAGAAACTTGTATTAATGGCAGGACAAGAACACGAAGAAGAGACTAGTAAGACAGGCACAAAGGATAGAATGAGACCTGATAAAGGGCAGGAAAAGTACATGAAGAAGAGACGAGTGAGACAGGCACAAAGGAGAGGAGACTTGACGGCAAAACAGGGACACAGATGAATCATTAAAAAACATTTTTTGACTTGACTTGAGTTGGATATTTATTTCTAATGCTCCATGATTGACCTGGTGTTGTTTTTTGTCATAGTGAGAAGACAACAAGGGAAAAGACGGATGAACAACATCACCTTCTATCAGTTAGCCCTGGCTGAACAAGGTATTTGATTTGACAAAGTACATTCCTGTTGTATAAAGATCATTGACAAATGAAACACAGTGTAGTGAGTGTTTTTGTTCTAATGCTGTGTTTATGTGTGTTTATTTCAGGTTGGGTTCCATACTGCTGCTCACCACTTTTCTATGATATGAAGACTTCTGAGAAGACGACAACAGTAGAACTTTGCGTTTACAAATGCTTGTGTGCTCTCTGTTTCGCTCTCTCTCTCACTCACACACACACAGTTTTGCCACTCACTCACTCACATGAAATGATGAAGGCAACATGGAAAATGGACATTTGAAGATTGAGAACTTAACTAGCTGCATACCCAATCTCTCTCTCTCTCTCTGGTTTGATCTGAATAATAAACATCATTTTGGCAAATGCTGGAGTAATCTTAAACTGTTTTTAATGTGGAGAGTTAAGACCATTGTGTTGAGACCATTGAAGTGCAGGCTTCAGGCACGAGAGGGCGCTGCCGCCTCACAGGAACAGCCGGGAGTGACAGCTGTCATTCATCAACTCCTGACAGCTGTCACCTATCACCATCTCATCAACCACAGCATAAAGGCTGGACGACATCTCCACCCCGCTGCCGAGATATCACCTACCATTGGAGGTAATTCCTCAGCCATAATCTGTGCCGTATCGCACGTATTTGTTGTCTGATCCTCTACAGGAGTTCCTGGTAGCTTGTGTCAGCGGGAGGCTGAGCTGGTCGTGGACGACAGGGTGATAAGCCGCACCCTTCCCGATCCGTTCAGACAAGTGTTTGTATCAGATCTGTAGAGACTCTGTGTTCGTAATTGCGGAGGTGGAGGTGTAATTTCCACCTGTATTGCTGACTGTTACTGGGTGTGCACACACCCACACCTAACTGTTTCTGCTTCCTGCCAGCAGTACCAGATCCGACAGCCAGAGACGGTGGCCACCTGGGGACTCGGGACGTGGCGGCTCCAGTATCTTCCGGGTTCGGTGGCAGTGGAAATCGTGTGGGATCCGGTTCTTGTCTGGACAGACGTCTTCTATCCTCGAGCCTGCCCACACGTCACCTCAGTGGATTGACTACATATAAATTCCGTAATCGTCTGTATTTCGTTGTGCACATTCACAACAGTAAAGTGTTGTATTTTGGCTCATTCATTGTCCATTCATTTACGCCCCCTGTTGTGGGTCCGTGTCACTACACTTTCACAACAAAAACTGCATGAAACTATGAAAAGAAAAAGAAACACAATTTGAGCTGGGCACGAAAGGTGGCATGAAAAGAAATGACCACAAACCTTGTGCCCTTATCAGCCAGGCACTAATTTAAACAATACTGCTTTTCTTGCCGTCACCATCAGCTATACAGACACACTGACCATAAAAAAAAAACTTCAGAAACGTTTTTCGGTGAGATGCCTTTCAAAATAAAAGCAGCAAATCTAATGTCTTGTTATAACTGGAGAAATAACCTGGCCTTAAATAATGCTCAAAAACAAATGAATTAACGTGAAAAAAAACAACAAACAAGTTTTAGAAATTGTCTGATGCAAAAGGTCATTTACAGATGTGACGTGACTAGCGGCGTGTGCACGGCGGCCATTATTAAGGGTGGAGAGACCGCCTTGAGCCAGTAAACAGAAGCGAAATGAGGGGAAAAAAGGCAGCCAGTGCTTCACCATCAACTGCACAAACTAAAAACAACAAATTCTGGAATACTAAAATGAACTGTACAAGAGCCTGTAATTATGTAAAACAAATGTCCATTTAAAAGTCGTTATTGTTATGTGGGCCGCTGAAGAGGAGGTACTGCTGGCCCACCACCACCAGAGGGCGCCCTGCTTGGAGTGCGGGCTCCAAGCACGAGAGGGCGCCGGACCCTGAAGAAGTGACAGCTGTCATTCATCCCCTGCACCAGCTGTCACTCGTTCATCATCAGCATCACCATCTTAAAAGCCGGATCGGAACTCCACCTCCTCGCCGAGAAATCGACTACCGTAAGGTAATTTCTCTGCTGACTCATACGTTGAGTAATAACCTGAACTTTTGTTGCAGCCGGTATCCTGTGGTGTTCGCCCTTATCTGGGAAGTGGCGTGGAGCGTGACGACGACAACCGCGCTACAGATAAGTGGTCACACCCGGAGCTGCACGAGTGTGTGATTCGGAGGTGGAGGTTCTCCTCCTAACTGTGTACAGACTATAGACCACTGAGTGTAAGGAGTTACACTCATTCATCTTTTCTCTGCTTTCTGCCAGCAGTACCAGGGTCGACAGCCGAAGACAGAGGTCACCTGGGGATTCGGGACTTGGCGGCTCCGGTGTTCTTCAGACCGTTGGTGGTGGAGGCCGTGTGGGACGCGGTCTCTCTCTCGTCGGGGTCTTCTATCTTCGAGCCTGCCCACACGTCACCTGGTGTTAATTGACTTTGCAATTTCTGTACATTTCGTTGTGTATTGTCACAACAGTAAATTGTTACCTTTTGGCTTACTCATTGTCCGTTCATTTTGCGCCCCCTGTTGTGGGTCCGTGCTACGACACCTTCCCAACAGTTATGTCGCAATTGTGGGGACTTTGAATGTTGGTAGAATGACTGGTAAAGGGAGAGAGCTGGCTGATATGATGGAGAGGAGAAAGGTAGACATATTGTGTGTGCAAAAGACCAAGTGGAAGGGAAGTAAGAGCAGGAGCATCGGTGGTGGGTACAAGTTGTTGTAACATGGTGAGGACAGGAAGAAAAATGGTGTTGGGGTCATTTTAAAGGAAGAGTATGTTAAAAGTGTGTTGGAGATTAAGCGAGTGTCTGACAGGGTGATGAGTGTGAAGTTGGAAATTGAAGGGGTGCTGATGAATATCATCTGTGCATATGCCCCACAGGTAGGTTGTGAGATGAAGGAGAAAGAAGATTTCTGGAGTGTGTTAGATGAGGTGGTGGAGAGTGTGCCCAAGCATGAATGAGTGGTGATAGGAGCGGACTTCAATGGGCATGTTGGTGAAGGGAACAGAGGTGATGAGGAAGTAATGGGTAGATATGGTATCAAGGACAGGAATGGGGAAGGACAGATAGTAGTTGATTTTGCAAAAAGGATGGAAATGGCTGTGGTGAATACCTACTTTAAGAAAAGGGAGGAGCACAGGGTAACATATAAGAGTGGAGGAAGGTGCACACAGGTGGACTACATTCTTTATAGGAGATGCAAGCTAAAATAAATCAGAGACTGTAAGGTGGTGGCAGGAGAGAGTGTCATGAGACAGCATAGGATGCTTGTTTGTAGTATGACTTTAGAGGTAAAGAAGAAGAAGAGAGTGAGAGCTCAACAAAGGATCAGATGGTGGAAGCTGAAGGAGGAAGACTGTTGTGTGAAATTTAGCGAGCAGGTGAGAGAAGCACTGGTTGGAGGGGAAGCAGTTTTGTACAACTGGAAATGTACTGCAGATGTGGTGAGGGAGACAGCTAGGACAGTACTGGGTATGACATCTGGACAGTGGAACGAAGACAAGGAGACTTGGTGGTGGAATGAAGAGGTCCAGGAAAGCATAAGGAGAAAGAGGATGGCGAATAAGTTTTGGGATAGTCAGAGAGATGAAGAAAGTAGACAGGAGTACAAGGAGATGCAGTGTAAAGCAAAAAGAGAAGTGGCAAAAGCAAAGGAAAAGGCATATTGTGAGCTATACAAGAAGTTAAATAGTAAGGAAGGAGAAAAGGACTTGTACCGATTGGCCAGACAAAGGGACGGAGCTGGAAAGGATGTGCAGCAGGTTAGGGTGGTAAAAGATGCACATGGTAATGTGCTGACAAGTGAGGAGTGTGTGCTGAGAAGGTGGAGGGAATATTTTGAAGAGCTGATGAATAAAGAAAATGAGCGAGAAAAGGGTGGATGATGAGGTGAGAGTAAATCACGAAGTACAAGAGATTAGTAAGGAAGAAGTGAGGGCTGCTATGAAGAGGATGAAGAGCGGAAAGGTAGTTGGTCCAGATGACATTCCAGTGGAGGCATGGAAATGTTTAGGAGAGATGGCAGTAGAGTTTCTAACCAGATTGTTTAATAAAATCTTGGAAAGTGAGAGGATGCCTGAGGAGTGGAGACGAAGTGTGCTGGTTCCTATTTTCAAGAACAAGGGTGATGTGAAAAGCTGCAGTAACTACAGAGGCATAAAGCTGATCAGCCACAGCATGAAGTTATGGGAAAGAGTAATAGAAGCTAGGCTTAGAAAACAGGTGAAGATCTGTGTGCAGGAATATGGTTTCATGCCGAGAAAGAGCACTACAGATGCAATGTTTGCTCTGAGAATACTGTTGGAGAAGTACAGAGAAGAACAGAAAGAGTTACATTGTGTGTTTGTGGACTTAGAAAAAGCTTATGATAGGGTGCCAAGAGAAGAGTTGTGGCATTGTATGAGGAAGTCTGGAGTGGCAGAGAAGTAGGGTAGTGCAGGACATGTACAAGAATAGTGTGACAGTGGTGAGATGCGCAGTCGGAATGACAGACTCATTCAAGGTGGAGGTGGGACTACACCAAGGATCAGCTCTGAGTCCTTTCTTGTTTGCAGTGGTGATGGACAGGTTGATGGATGAGATCAAACAGGAGTCCCCATGGGCTATGATGTTTGCAGATGACATTGTGATCTGTAGTGAGAGTAGAGAGCAAGTTGAGTCTATTCTGGAGAGGTGGAGATATGCTTTGGAGAGAAGGGGAATGAAAGTCAGTAGAAGCAAGACTGAGTACATGTGTGTGAATGAGAGGGAGCCCAGTGGAATAGTGCAGGTACAAGGAGTAGAAGTGGTGAAAGTAGATGAGTTTAAATATTTGGGGTTAACTGTTCAAAGTTATGGAGAGTGTGGTAGAGAGGTGAAGAAGAGAGTGCAGGCAGGGTGGAGTGGGTGGAGAAAGGTGGCATGAGTGATTTGTGACCGAAGAATATCAGCAAGAGTGAAGGGGAAAGTTTACAAGACAGTACTGAGACCAGCTATGTTGTACGGCTTAGAGACGGTGGCACTAACAAAAAGACAGGAGGCAGAGCTGGAGGTGGCAGAGATGAAGATGTTGAGATTCTCTTGACAGTGACAAGAATGGACAAGATTAGGAATGAACATATCAGAGGGACAGCTCAGGTGGGACGGTTTGGAGACAAAGTCAGAGAGGCGAGATTGAGATGGTTTGGACATGTGCAGAGGAGGGACCCAGGGTATATAGGGAGAAGGATGCTGAGGATGGAGCCACCAGGCAGGAGGAGAAGAGGGAGGCCAAAGAGGAGGTTTATGGATGTGCTGAGAGAGGACATGCAGGTGGTTGGTGTGACAGAGAAAGATACAAAGGACAGGGTGAGATGGAAACGATTGATCTGCTGTGGCGACCCCTAACGGGAACAGCCGAAAGACAAGAAGATACTGAGGATATAATTCAACGCCATAAGTTCTTTTCATTAAGCTGCGTTCACATGCATACAAATAAGGAAACAAAAATGTTTAAATATATTTATGTGTGTGTGTATATATATATATATATATATATATATATATATATATATATATATATATATATATATATATATATATATATATATATATATATATATATATATATATATATATATATATATATATATATATATATATACACCTCTACTGGTGGTTGGCTCTCACTGCGGTATAGTATCACTTCCTGTTCCGGAGCACAGCGGTGTTTTTCTGTATCTGTTAGCTGTTTACTCTGCGCAGTTAGATTGATCTAGTTATCTAGATTACGATTTGTTTCCCAGTGTAATCTTTACGTGCCTTAACTAAAGCACTCCTTCTGCTGAATCACCTCTAAATTATTTACACATTATTCACTTTGCGTGTTTTTAGGAATCCGCTAGCTTAGCGTAGCTACTAGCTCTTAGCCGATTTAGCATGGCGGCTTCTCCTGTCTCTCCCGCACTTTTCTGCTCTGGGTGTGAAATGTTTAGTTATTCCTCGGTCTCCTTTAGCAGTAACGGTACTTGTAATAAGTGTAGCTTATTCGTAGCTTTGGAGGCCAGGCTGGGCGAATTGGAGACTCGGCTCCGCACCGTGGAAAATTCTACAGTTAGCCAGGCCCCTGTAGTCGGTGCGGACCAAGGTAGCTTAGCCGCCGTTAGTTCCCCCCTGGCAGATCCCGAGCAGCCGGGAAAGCAGGCTGACTGGGTGACTGTGAGGAGGAAGCGTAGCCCTAAACAGAAGCCCCGTGTACACCGCCAACCCGTTCACATCTCTAACCGTTTTTCCCCACTCGACGACACACCCGCCGAGGATCAATCTCTGGTTATTGGCGACTCTGTTTTGAGAAATGTGAAGTTAGCGACACCAGCAACCATAGTCAATTGTCTTCCGGGGGCCAGAGCAGGCGACATTGAAGGAAATTTGAAACTGCTGGCTAAGGCTAAGCGTAAATTTGGTAAGCTTGTAATTCACGTCGGCAGTAATGACACCCGGTTACGCCAATCGGAGGTCACTAAAATTAACATTAAATCGGTGTGTAACTTTGCAAAAACAATGTCGGACTCTGTAGTTTTCTCTGGGCCCCTCCCCAATCAGACCGGGAGTGACATGTTTAGCCGCATGTTCTCCTTGAATTGCTGGCTGTCTGAGTGGTGTCCAAAAAATGAGGTGGGCTTCATAGATAATTGGCAAAGCTTCTGGGGAAAACCTGGTCTTGTTAGGAGAGACGGCATCCATCCCACTTTGGATGGAGCAGCTCTCATTTCTAGAAATCTGGTCAATTTTCTTAAATCCTCCAAACCGTGACTATCCAGGGTTGGGACCAGGAAGCAGAGTTGTAGTCTTACACACCTCTCTGCAGCTTCTCTCCCCCTGCCATCCCCTCATTACCCCATCCCCGTAGAGACGGTGCCTGCTCCCAGACTACCAATAACCAGCAAAAATCTATTTAAGCATAAAAATTCAAAAAGAAAAAATAATATAGCACCTTCAACTGCACCACAGACTAAAACAGTTAAATGTGGTCTATTAAACATTAGGTCTCTCTCTTCTAAGTCCCTGTTGGTAAATGATATAATAATTGATCAACATATTGATTTATTCTGCCTAACAGAAACCTGGTTACAGCAGGATGAATATGTTAGTTTAAATGAGTCAACACCCCCGAGTCACACTAACTGTCAGAATGCTCGTAGCACGGGCCGGGGCGGAGGATTAGTAGCAATCTTCCATTCCAGCTTATTAATTAATCAAAAACCCAGACAGAGCTTTCATTCATTTGAAAGCTTGTCTCTTAGTCTTGTCCATCCAAATTGGAAGTCCCAAAAACCAGTTTTATTTGTTATTATCTATCGTCCACCTGGTCGTTACTGTGAGTTTCTCTGTGAATTTTCAGACCTTTTGTCTGACTTAGTGCTTAGCTCAGATAAGATAATTATAGTGGGCGATTTTAACATCCACACAGATGCTGAGAATGACAGCCTCAACACTGCATTTAATCTATTATTAGACTCTATTGGCTTTGCTCAAAAAGTAAATGAGTCCACCCACCACTTTAATCATATCTTAGATCTTGTTCTGACTTATGGTATGGAAATAGAAGACTTAACAGTATTCCCTGAAAACTCCCTTCTGTCTGATCATTTCTTAATAACATTTACATTTACTCTGATGGACTACCCAGCAGTAGGGAATAAGTTTCATTACACTAGAAGTCTTTCAGAAAGCGCTGTAACTAGGTTTAAGGATATGATTCCTTCTTTATGTTCTCTAATGCCATATAACAACACAGTGCAGAGTAGCTACCTAAACTCTGTAAGGGAGATAGTATCTCGTCAATAGTTTTACATCCTCATTGAAGACAACTTTGGATGCTGTAGCTCCTCTGAAAAAGAGAGCTTTAAATCAGAAGTGTCTGACTCCGTGGTATAACTCACAAACTCGTAGCTTAAAGCAGATAACCCGTAAGTTGGAGAGGAAATGGCGTCTCACTAATTTAGAAGATCTTCACTTAGCCTGGAAAAAGAGTCTGTTGCTCTATAAAAAAAGCCCTCTGTAAAGCTAGGACATCTTTCTACTCATCACTAATTGAAGAAAATAAGAACAACCCCAGGTTTCTTTTCAGCACTGTAGCCAGGCTGACAAAGAGTCAGAGCTCTATTGAGCTGAGTATTCCATTAACTTTAACTAGTAATGACTTCATGACTTTCTTTGCTAACAAAATTTTAACTATTAGAGAAAAAATTACTCATAACCATCCCAAAGACGTATCGTTATCTTTGGCTGCTTTCAGTGATGCCGGTATTTGGTTAGACTCTTTCTCTCTGATTGTTCTGTCTGAGTTATTTTCATTAGTTACTTCATCCAAACCATCAACATGTTTATTAGACCCCATTCCTACCAGGCTGCTCAAGGAAGCCCTACCATTATTTAATGCTTCGATCTTAAATATGATCAATCTATCTTTGTTAGTTGGCTATGTACCACAGGCTTTTAAGGTGGCAGTAATTAAACCATTACTTAAAAAGCCATCACTTGACCCAGCTATCTTAGCTAATTATAGGCCAATCTCCAACCTTCCTTTTCTCTCAAAAATTCTTGAAAGGGTAGTTGTAAAACAGCTAACTGATCATCTGCAGAGGAATGGTCTATTTGAAGAGTTTCAGTCAGGTTTTAGAATTCATCATAGTACAGAAACAGCATTAGTGAAGGTTACAAATGATCTTCTTATGGCCTCGGACAGTGGACTCATCTCTGTGCTTGTTCTGTTAGACCTCAGTGCTGCTTTTGATACTGTTGACCATAAAATTTTATTACAGAGATTAGAGCATGCCATAGGTATTAAAGGCACTGCGCTGCGGTGGTTTGAATCATATTTGTCTAATAGATTACAATTTGTTCATGTAAATGGGGAATCTTCTTCACAGACTAAAGTTAATTATGGAGTTCCACAAGGTTCTGTGCTAGGACCAATTTTATTCACTTTATATATGCTTCCCTTAGGCAGTATTATTAGACGGTATTGCTTAAATTTTCATTGTTACGCAGATGATACCCAGCTTTATCTATCCATGAAGCCAGAGGACACACACCAATTAGCTAAACTGCAGGATTGTCTTACAGACATAAAGACATGGATGACCTCTAATTTCCTGCTTTTAAACTCAGATAAAACTGAAGTTATTGTACTTGGCCCCACAAATCTTAGAAACATGGTGTCTAACCAGATCCTTACTCTGGATGGCATTACCCTGACCTCTAGTAATACTGTGAGAAATCTTGGAGTCATTTTTGATCAGGATATGTCATTCAAAGCGCATATTAAACAAATATGTAGGACTGCTTTTTTGCATTTACGCAATATCTCTAAAATCAGAAAGGTCTTGTCTCAGAGTGATGCTGAAAAACTAATTCATGCATTTATTTCCTCTAGGCTGGACTATTGTAATTCATTATTATCAGGTTGTCCTAAAAGTTCCCTAAAAAGCCTTCAGTTAATTCAAAATGCTGCAGCTAGAGTACTGACGGGGACTAGAAGGAGAGAGCATATCTCACCTATATTGGCCTCTCTTCATTGGCTTCCTGTTAATTCTAGAATAGAATTTAAAATTCTTCTTCTTACTTATAAGGTTTTGAATAATCAGGTCCCATCTTATCTTAGGGACCTCGTAGTACCATATCACCCCAATAGAGCGCTTCGCTCTCAGACTGCAGGCTTACTTGTAGTTCCTAGGGTTTGTAAGAGTAGAATGGGAGGCAGAGCCTTCAGCTTTCAGGCTCCTCTCCTGTGGAACCAGCTCCCAATTCAGATCAGGGAGACAGACACCCTCTCTACTTTTAAGATTAGGCTTAAAACTTTCCTTTTTGCTAAAGCTTATAGTTAGGGCTGGATCAGGTGACCCTGAACCATCCCTTAGTTATGCTGCTATAGACGTAGACTGCTGGGGGGTTCCCATGATGCACTGTTTCTTTCTCTTTTTGCTCTGTATGCACCACTCTGCATTTAATCATTAGTGATCGATCTCTGCTCCCCTCCACAGCATGTCTTTTTCCTGGTTCTCTCCCTCAGCCCCAACCAGTCCCAGCAGAAGACTGCCCCTCCCTGAGCCTGGTTCTGCTGGAGGTTTCTTCCTGTTAAAAGGGAGTTTTTCCTTCCCACTGTAGCCAAGTGCTTGCTCACAGGGGGTCGTTTTGACCGTTGGGGTTTTACATAATTATTGTATGGCCTTGCCTTACAATATAAAGCGCCTTGGGGCAACTGTTTGTTGTGATTTGGCGCTATATACAAAAAATTGATTGATTGATTGATATATATATATATATAATATTATATACTTGCAGTTGTTTAATATAATATGAAAATTCAGTAAGGTATATATTATATTCCAATTGTAAGGTGGAACTATGCTAATATATAAAGGTATATCTAAAAAGGAAGAGTAAAATAGAAGAGTATAAAAGAGTAGAGCAGAGCCAGTTTGGTGCCTGGTCTTGAGAACCAGGGATGGTGAAAGGCTTAATATCTACTTGTAATAAAATGCTAGTAAAAATCATATACGAGGTCTATTAGATAATAAACCGACCCTTTTATTTTATTTTTTTAACTATATGGATTTGAATGACGTGCGATTACACCAATCATGCTTGAACCCTCGTGCGCATGCGTGAGTTTTTTCATGCATGTCGGTGACGTCATTTCCCTGTGGGCAGGCCTTGAGTGAGAATTCCTTTGTTTCACACGCTGCTCGAGACGGCGCGCGTTGCTTTATCAAAATTTTTTCTGGACCTGTGAGGAATATCCGAGTGGACACTATTCGAGAAATTAAGCTGGTTTTCAGTGAAAAGTTTAACGGCTGATGAGAGATTATGGGGTGTTTCTGTCGGTGTAAGGACTTCCCACAGAGCGGGACGTCCTGCAGCGCTTCCAGGCGCCGTTGTCGGCCTGTTTCGACCTGAAAACATCCTAATTTAAGGCTTAATTCACCCAGGACGTCGTGAGAGAACAGAGAAGATTCAGAAGAGGCTGGCATGAGGACTTTATGCGGACATTCCACTGTTTAAGGACATTTTTTAATGAAAGACGTGCGCGCAAATTCGCCGAGTCGTTTCCGTGACGACTCGGCAAATCTGTGCACCGAGACAGGAAAAACACCTCTGTGTTGAAAACCATTTGTAACATTCAGGCGGCTTTTGATGGCTTTCAACAAGTGAGTAACTGAGAAATTGTTTAACAGCATGGGCATCTTCCAACTTGCCCATTAAGGTTTCCAACGGAGGTGTTTTTCCTGTCGCGACCCCCGGCGGTCGGGTCTGGCCCGACATGCGACTCTGCCCGCACGTTCTTTCATTACAAAATGTCCGTTAACAATGGAATGTCTGAATAAACTCCTCATGCTGACTTCTTCTGAAAGTTCTCTGTTCTCTGACGACTTCCTGGGTCAACAGAGCCTGAAATGTGGAAGTTTTCAACTTGAAACGGCGAGACGCTGCCGCCTCGAAGTGCAGATCACCATCAGGTGCCATGGGCCGTCCTTACGGCGACACTACCAGACCAAAATCTCTCATCAGCCGCTAAAATTTTTACCAAAAACCAGCTGAATTTATCAAATGGTGTCCACTCAGTTGTGCCTTACAGTTTTGAAAAAATTTTGATCAAACAAAGCAGCAGTCTCTGAGCCATTCCTAAACAATGAAAAAATCGACGAGAGGGTGGGCGACTCCTCACTCAAAGACTGCCCACAGGCGAATGACGTAACCGACAGGCGTGAAAAAACTCTCGCATGCCCACGAGGGTTCAAGCATGTCTGATGTAATCACACGTGATTCAAATCCATATGGTTTTTGAAAAAAATAATAAGGTCGGATACTTTTCTAATAGACCTCGTATATGTTGTCATTAAAACACTAGCAGTAATATTACAGTGGAAAAAGCAGCAAGGTAAATGACAACAATGGCAAGGCATACTTCAGATTTATATTTTAATACATAAGGATTTTTTTATCCAAGCTTTTAATCAGCTTGAATACAACTTACAAGGCTTAATTTATAAAAATCCATTGAGAATTATGATGACAGGAAAAAAAAACACAGTAAATTCCCCAAATTTCCAGACTTTACATAAAACATTTTTTTCTACCCAGGCGTGTATGGGTTCATTAGAAAAATCAATTAAAGGGCTTTAAAACAAGCCTACTTTTATTAAAATCTGTTAACAAATAGCGACAATAGAGCGAGAAAAGCAGCACAGTTTGTCATAATTTCCCCAAATTTCTGCATTTTACATAAAAGTTTTTTCATCCACACATGCATAGGTTCAATGGAAAGAGCTTTCAAGGGGCTTTAAAACAAGCCTACATTTATTAAAATCCGTTAAGAAATAGCGATGCTAGTGCAAAAAAAGTGGTCAGTTTATTATTTATGATCTGCACATTTCCACCCTTAGTAATGGTGCCTTCCTGTCCTGAGTGACAGGTTGAGGCGCGCACGTCCATTCCAGGTCTATATTTCATGGTGCAGGGCATTCTGGGTAAAGGTGATAGTAAATGTGTTTAAGGGCACTGATGGGCTTTCTGAAGGGCGTTATAGGCGTTGTGTTCATCTGGATAGGTAGTTCCAACTTTGTTGCTTCGTTTATTATTATCGTTGTTATTTTTGTTTTATTGCTATTATTTTTTATGTGCACTTAAAACACACCAGAATGTAACCTGGAGTATCTATACATCCATTGACACATCCGGTACAGTCGGTGGCGGTATGGACCTAAGGTGATGGTTGCCACCCGCCAATCAAAGAAGGGAAGAAGAAGAAGAAGTAGTAGCTCTCGTCAGCTGACCTCCGTGCGGAGGAAGAGAAAAATCCATGAAGTGCGGATTAAACTGGAAAAGGTGAGTTACGAAAATGACTGAAATATTTACAGCGACCTATTTAACGTTGAACATTCAGACTTTGTTTTAGGTTTTTAACAACAAAAAGATAACATGTCGAGAAGAAACATGAAATTGTATTCGCCCTGTGGGTTGGACAGAGAGTGACGTCAACTCAGAACATGGCGCCATTTTGGGTCTAACTGCTGAATTACTGAATGAACCTTTTATGTTTTCAACAGTTTTTAAGTCATTTAACTACATACAGCAACACATCCAGGTACAGGTGCTATCAAAATATAAAAATAGTTAAGATATCAAATTTATAATTTATGATGATTTATTTAATTAATTTAAAGTCTGATTTATGCAGCTGCAGCTCTGTAACTCCGTGTCATGCAATGACGTGTGTGACAGTTTAAAGTTCTCTGGATTTTGCTTTATTCTGGACTAATTTGACCATCAACAAGCTATTCTTTCTGCACTCATCACTTCCAAATCAAAGGTAAGCTGTACATTTTCCTCTTACCGACTTTGTGCTGTAAATGTGATGTGGGCTTTTCTGATCCATTTGTAATCAGCGTGTGCGGACGAAGGCTCAAAAGCAGAAAAGTGTCAAATCAGTCTTTTGTGTCTGATTTAACAGGTGCATGTCAGGCTGCGGGTGCGAATCTGAACATGGTGTGAAAAAAATAAACAGTCCAACTTTTAATCACAGAAATGACTGCGGTTCCACTTTCCTCAAATTGGCGAGTGTCAGAGCTGAACTTTAATTTGTACCTCTGTTACGGTGCACGCCCAGACTGCTCTGGGTTTTTAATGTAAATACGTTGAGATCGGACGGGACATTTTATCTGATATGAGCGAAAAATCCCCTGTACAAAATCCGTTATATATGATGTTTATTACATGGAAAATAATACAAAAACGTTGGGACTTTTTTGTCTGGTGACTAGGGCTAAAACGATTAGACGAGTAATTCAAATAATTCAATTACAAAAAATGTTTGAGGTAAATTCTGTGCCTCGACGCTTTGTTTAACGTTGTAGTACATATGCCAGGCCTGTATGTGGTGCTGTAAGTCCCCAGAAAAAAAACAAGTAGACTAGAGCATGCATAAGCTGTGTAAGTGCTAATCAAATTAGCACAACACCTACAGCTTTCCAACGCAACGCAAGAGTGCGTGAGATAACTTACTGCGCATTTAAAGTGAAGCAATGTGTTTGTTTGTCCGCTGCCTGCTCTCCACTCTACGTGGGAGTGGCTATTTGCGCGGCGGCCTCTCTTCTGTGCAGGGGCGTGCTAGGAACATTTTTCAGCCCGGGAGTTTCATATCCAACCGGCCTACAAACCGCCAGCGCACAGGGATAATAAGAGTTCTGCTGTGGCATTTATGTGCTGACTGACTGTGAAAATTCGGTGGCTTATACAACCCCTGGCAAAAATTATGGAATCACCGGCCTCGGAGGATGTTCGTCAGTTGGAATCACTCAATTCTGAGGAAAAAATTATGGAATCACCCTGTAAATTTTCATCCCCAAAACTAACACCTGCATCATATCAGATCTGCTCATTAGTCTGCATCTAAAAAGGAGTGAACACACCTTGCAGAGCTGTTGCACCAAGTGGACTGACATGAATCATGGCTCCAACACGAGAGATGTCAATTGAAACAAAGGAGAGGATTATCAAACTCTTAAAGAGAGTAAATCATCACGCAATGTTGCAAAAGATGTTGGTTGTTCACAGTCAGCTGTGTCTAAACTCTGGACCAAATACAAACAACATGGGAAGGTTGTTAAAGGCAAACATACTGGTAGACCAAGGAAGACGTCAAAGCGTCAAGACAGAAAACTTAAAGCAATATGTCTCAAAAATCGAAAAATGTACAACAAAACAAATGAGGAACGAATGGGAGGAAACTGGAGTCAACGTCTGTGACCGAACTGTAAGAAACCGCCTAAAGGAAATGGGATTTACATACAGAAAAGCTAAACGAAAGGCATCATTAACACCTAAACAGAAAAGAACAAGGTTACAATGGGCTAAGGAAAAGCAATCGTGGACTGTGGATGACTGGATGAAAGTCATATTCAGTGATGAATCTCGAATCTGCATTGGGCAAGGTGATGATGCTGGAACTTTTGTTTGGTGCCTTTCCAATGAGATTTATAAAGATGACTGCCTGAAGAGAACATGTAAATTTCCACAGTCATTGATGATATGGGGCTGCATGTCAGGTAAAGGCACTGGGGAGATGGCTGTCATTACATCATCAATAAATGCACAAGTTTATGTTGATATTTTGGACAATTGAAAGGATGTTTGGGGATGATGAAATCATTTTTCAAGATGATAATGCATCTTGCCATAGAGCAAAAACTGCAAAAACATTCCTTGCAAAAAGACACATAGGGTCAATGTCAGTGAGCAGATCTGATTTGATGCAGGTGTTAATTTGGGGGATGAAAATTTACAGGGTGATTCCATAATTTTTTCCTCAGAATTGAGTGATTCCATATTTTTTTTTTCCTCTGCTTGGTCTAAAAAAGTAACCGTTACTGACTGCCACAATCTTTTTTTCTTGATTTCTTATAGTGTTTCTTAAAGCCAGAAAGTTGCCATTTGAAATGACTTTAGTTTTGTGTCATGTCTGTGATCTGCTTTTTTTGATTGAACATCCTCCGAGGCCGGTGATTCCATAATTTTTGCCAGGGGTTGTAATAGAAAGTAAAAGTTAGTTAAACTGGGCATACATTGTACGATATTTTCAATTGTTGTACTTGGCTCCAGCTGAAACTGTGCGACAGAACCGCAGGGTTTAAAAGTTCAGAGCGCACGATTCATGTTCTCACACTGTATGGCCCGATGCTCTGATGCGATCTGACTGCTCACATTGTACGTTCAGAAACCACGTCGGGAAGCAAAACGTAACAATGTTTTTTTTTTTCGTTTTTTTTTAATTTATTTCATGCCTATCAGCGCGCACAGTGAGTAAAATCAGGTGGGGAGACTGAGCGCATATGCGCACGTGCGCACACACAGCAGACAGCAACATGATTCACGAGAGGATGGTAAAAAAGAAAACATAAACATTCATAACAGGTGTTGCTACTTACACTGTTGTATAAATAAACTATAGTTCATACGGAGTCATACAGCTGTGCTCATCTGTCGTAAATCCTGTTATTGTCTGCTGTGTGTGTGCGCGCACGTGCATATACGTTCAGTCTCCCCCCACCTGATTCCACTCACTGTGCGCGCTGATAGGCATGAACTTTAATATGATATTAGGTTATTGTGAGGGAACGCAAAAAAAAACAAACAAAAAAAAAAACAAGACTTTACATGAGATCACTGTTTGCTCTCTCCGGTGTTTGCTCTTGGACAGTGCGCGAGGTAATCAGCGCGTAGACGCTTGTAGCGCTGCTTCAACAGTGCGGGCATGCCCGGCCCTATTTACCATTTCCCTCTTTGCTCTGTCTTCTTGAAAAAATATCTGTGAGCTTTGCACACTTGGCAGCATCTTCCTCCAAAGCTTTTCTTTTTCTTAATCTAGCTTTGTCAGCTCCACCTGACTTTTTTCTGTCCATCTTTTCATTCATGGGCCACTCCTCCTATACTTGCTAGTAGCACAAGTCCCATCTGAGCGCACAGGGCTTGATTGGACTGAACTAACTGTAATGAATGCATAGGGGTGTTAAATGTGTAATGGTATGTCCCTACCTTAGGCTTTGGAAAAGATAACAGCGTTGCAAAAGAAGCAGTTTGAAGTTATTTTCTTGTGAATTTTCGTGATTGTAAAACATTTATAACACTTAATGTCTTCTCTTTAAGATACAGCAGCCCAAGTTTCTTGCTGTGTAGCCTAACAGTTAGTGATGGTCATATATGTATGCATATATTAACAGCGCCTCACAACGGCCCCAGGTTGGACCAGCCCACCGGGAAAACTCCCGACTCTCCCGATTACCCAGCACGCGGTAGCTTCTGTTTCCCTTAGACTCACACTGTTTCACTTTTTTAATTTTCACTTTTTTGGGCAACACACAACACTTCACAAATACAGTAACTCAAATAAAATAATGATTAAAACCTCCAGCTGAAATGCATCTACTGAATCGCAGAGAAAGAGGGGAAAAAAAAAAACACACAGGGACCCAGTCCACCAACCAACCCAGCGGAAGTTGAGCTGTTTTCGGATGGTTTATTTTTATTTTTTTTTTAAGTGTGGAGCTTTTTCTTTAAGTCCAGTCTTAAGGTGTTTCTGAAGCAGCTACTAGAGGGTTTCTTCAACTATCATGGGAGTTTCATGGCTCTGAGTGGCTCTTAGAGGCATTATCTTCACTTAATGAGGTGCCTCTCTGAGCGTGGCGCTAATTTCAAGAAGTTCAAAGTTTAGTAACAGCAGCGTTTGGCAGTTTGTGTACGAGTTACTGCGACGACTTAGAGGCATGTGTGGTGCTTATGAGGCTGCTAAAATCCCATTAACCGTGGGCCTGGCAGCTACGCAGGACCTGAGAGGCTGTTTTTGGAGCGGCTGCCCTCTTGCACACACAATTCCACCTGCTCTGTGCTCCGGACTCTGTATATAGAATAATTATTTTGTGGCGGATTAATCATTTTCTGCCAAACCTTGGATCCTGAAAACACCTCTAATCTCTTCTGGAATCACAGAGGACTGTTTCATCTGGACGCTTTTTTCTTCTTTCCTGCTCCATGTGGAATGTATTTTGAACAGCTTAAGGTAGCTCACTATTTTTTAATGTTTTTAGAGCTTGATAAAATAGTTGCTAGCTGTGTCTATAGTTGATTTAATATCTTGTTAATGAATCACATGAGCTCCTCTCGGTAAGTGCACAATCAGGTGTTACCATTTTAATAATGCAATGTTACCAACCTATATCTCATAAAATAATGTCATAGACATTAGAAGCTATTGCTAAGGACCCTTGGGCATACCTTTATCTGTGCCCTGCTTTTTACAGTTTGGAAATGCATTAAAAAAAACCTTAAAAAATGGTGAAAAAATGCAATTTTTTTTACGTTACCTCATTTCATGTGAAATTTGCTCATTATATAATAAAGCTGATATTTATCCTCTCGAACCTTTCAAAGAACTACACCAATCAGTGACATTCCCAGTATTTCTCTGGTCATGACACACATTACGGAATCAAAATATCTTCACTTGGAGCCAAGCAGCAGTCATTTGAGTAAAATAATAGGTTTGTAACCAGAATCCAAATTTGTCAATTCATTTGAGAAAACACTATGTTCTAAACATAAATCCTTTAATTTCATAATTCCTGTTTATTAGATTTGACACCTAAATGGATCCCCTACAAAACAGTGCTAGTAATTTGTTTCAGTTTTATTGCTGGAACTTCTGGGAAATTCACATAATCAGGGATGTGGATGTCCCCCAAAATATTGTAGTCTCCGTAGTAGCATACTCACAGAGAGGCAACACTAGGTGCAGGAATGATACCAATATATTTCACTAGAGTGTCTTTGTCTCAACTATGATCTAGAAATTGGAAGTGATATATTTATTTTTAGTACCTCAAGAATGACAATTTGTGCCAAATGTAGTCTCCGTAGAGCCTTGTAGTCTCTGTAGTAGTAGTTCTATACTGGAATCACTTGTAAAACTATGATGGAGGTTTTACAGCAGAAATTTTGGTCCAGTCTTTTGACTCACATTATAGTCTCCGTAGTACCTGTTTTTGTTCACAAGGATCAAGCACTCAGTCTGTCACCGAAAAAAATCTAAATGGTATTTGCTCATGAAATTCTGCATGAAGATCCCTTGGGATGTTGTTATCATTGTGAAACAAACTATTAAGCATTATACTGAATTTCATTTTTCGCCAAAAGTGAAACACTAGTGGTACACCTGATTGTGCAATTACCGTCTGTGTGTGCACGACCTGACACAGTGACTCATCACGCTCCAAAGGAGCATTTAGGCAGTACGCCAGCTCACAAAAGAGTGATTTTTCAGTCAATATTGGACAAAAACAAAGTTAAAATCTGGATGACTGTGTTAAAGCCGCAAAAGAAATAACTCCAGTGAAGCCGCTAAAAGCAGAGCAGAGCTGTGCAGCAACACAGAAGGAGCAAAAGCGCGCAAAAGACCGATTTTGAAGACCAGGGGTCGAAATACATTTTTTAACCTACTTGCACTGGTGCTAGTAACAAAAAATTACTTGCACCAAAAAAAGTTACTTGCGCAACCAAAAGTCACTTTCACACCGGGCCCACTTCGAGTTGCTTCTTCTTGTGGCTAGGGCTGTCACGATTAGGAATTTCTGGAGACGATTAATTGTCAGGCAAATAATTGTGATTGACGATTATATTGTCTTTTTTTTTTTTTCTTTTTTCCCCTTCTTTATATTCTGCTATCGTAGTATGATTACACAACTCTGGAAGAACGTTTGGCTTCTGTGAGTGTAGAAACTGGGAATAGTGCAACATTTTTATTTTTTATCTTCATTTTACATACAGTCCCAACTTTTATGATTTGTGGTTGTTTCTCTTGCATTTCTGAAATTACAGAACTGCTATAAAGAACAGTGTGAACATTTTATATTGTGTTTTAAAACTTTGTGGAGCAAACACCAAACTCTTATAAAGAAGGAAAAACACCTGGACATGTGCAGGAAAACTGATATAAACTTAACAGAGCAATGCAGGCTGATTACACTCCCTATATATATATATATTTTTTTTTTTGTATAAATAAATCAGAATACAATAAGAGGCAACTCACTTTGAAATAATTAAAACATATAGCTACAGCTTAATAACCTTGAAAAATAACAGAAATCAGCAGCTTGTATTTTTTTCTGACTCCAGTTCATTTTAGTGTGATGAAGTCATCCTTTTTTTCTCATCAGTCACGTTTTGTGCTTGAACACTACATTAAGCTCAAGATTGAACAAATACATACCTTTGGAAAATAAACAGCTGTTAAAGTTCAGCTTTTTGTGATCTGTGCCTCTGCACAGCTTCTCCACATCATTTTTTAAGGATGTTTTAAGGATATTTGACCGTTTATTTCATCTCGTGATCTCATAAATTCAGTATACGACGCGCACATGGTGTGAACAGGTCGGTGCCATCAGAACCCCACGTGTAGAGAAAGTACAGAGTAAAGGCAGCCCCAAGGTTTTTTTTTTTTTTAACATGTTCACTCAGGTTAAAATCCTCTCTCTGCTCCACGCTCGCTGTCTTAAGTGCACTGATGGTTCACAACAGAGCGTAACGTCTCGTGCCTCCGTTCAGGAATCTCACTCCCTCACCTGCTCCCTCCCTCGCAGTCTGTAGTGAGTTGACTCTGCGCGCACACACGCACATACACACAGCTCCTTCCGTAAACTACCCATTTTAAATGGCTTTGAATAAGACGGCCACTGTTTTAATCGGCCGTATTATTCAAAATTTGAATGTCCAAATGACAGCAGGACGGCTGCCTAAAACTATGAATTGAGAGGAAAAACAAAGACTTAAATAAAATAAATGACTCATCAACTACTAAATTAGTTGTTAACGATTTCAGTCGTCAACGTAGTCGTGACAGCTGTACTTTAAACTGAAATGTATCCACAGCGGTGCCGTGGTACGTGGCTTTGGAACCAGAACCTCCTCACGCTCCGTGTTATTATCCGAGCCTCGCCATCCATCCGACCAAGACGAGAGGAAACAGAGTGAGTCAGGCAGTGAGGCTGTGTGTGGCTGCTGCAGCACGATGACGTCAGATTGAGTCATTTTATGCAACTTTGTGGATAAAGTAAGTTATTCATGGTAATCGCGATTATGAAAAATATTCGCGAATATGAAAAATAATCGCTATTGGCGAATATTGTAATAATTGTGACTGCCCTACCTGTGGCGTCATGACGACGCAGGAATTTCTGCATCAGGTGCGTGCATCAGGGGGCAGAGAGGTGAGAACGCAGCCTGCAGGTTCTCCGCACAGAGAACTCAGAGTGCACGGTTTGGCTGCAGCCAGACTATGCACTTCTATGCACAGTCCTCTTCTAGTTTATATTTGTTCTTGTGCTGAGCTGCAGGTCTGCGCTCTGAGTTCTGTTGTAGTTTATCTGGCCTCCTGTGACCGCGAGGTGCGCGCGCATGTGCGCACGAAAGAACCGTCCGTGAGTAAATGTGGAGATGTCTGAAGTTATACTACATGTGGACATGTCCTGTCTCTGGCAATCAGTCTGTGAGCAGGACTTATGTCCTTTTTTTAACACAGTGATGAGAGAGTTTGAGTGGAGAGCAAGGAACTAACAGCCTGCAGCCAGTTTTTTTTTCACGTGCGCATGCGAATCGTCATAGCAACTCGCTCCGTGTGTGAGAGTCATAAAACGCAGGGAAGACGAAGACAACACACTGGAAATTTTTTCCCCTTATTTATTCCTTTATTGGTTCATTCTACTGGTGCTTGTAGTTGATAAAACTTGGAAAGTTACTTGCACCAGTGCTAGTACAGTATAACTATTTCGAGCCCTGAAGACATAACACAAAGTTAAGTTGTATCACAGTCACTTGTAAGCTGCGGAAGAAATAAAGAAATATATATTTCTTTTTGAAAGTGATCCACAGTATATAATTAAAGTGGCCACCTCATTGTGTATGCAGAACGGCACCGCGCACAAAAGAGCGATTTTGCAGAAATAAACGGATGAACACAAAGTTTAAAGTGGGATCCTGGTGTGAAAATGACTGTTTAAAGCCAGGGAAAAAATAAGCCAGCAAGCTGTGGATGGAAAGGAAGCCAGTGAGAAGGAGCACAGAGACAGCTGTCCATGAATGGAGAACAGCAGCGTGCGCAAAAGAGTGATTTTGCAGAAATAAACGGACAAACATCAAGTTAAAAGTGGGATCACGGTGTGTATGTTTAAAGCCAGGGAAAAAATAAAGCCAGCAAGCCGCGGAGCCAGCGAGGAGCACAGACGCGGCTCTCCAGGAACCCGTGGTTTGGTTCTAGCTGGTCTGGTGCATTACAGGTGTACAGCAGCCTGGTGCACAGCGCACAACCACGGGACTGTACTGGAGCATCTATTTTTGGACTGCGTTTAAAAAAAAATGCGACATCATTAAATGCTGCTGTGAATCTGTGAATTGAAAACCCACACTTTAAAGGGACCAGGTGTGGGAGGGCTGAAGGTTTGGACCAAACCCATCATGCCTAAACGTGCGGCAACATTGTGTTATTATGGCGCTATCACGACGCTACTTGGCTTAGTGTGGCTGATGCGAGCCATCTGAGGCTCTAATGACAGGTCAGTCGTGGCTCACTAGAGGTTGCTATGTGGCACATGCGGGGTACAGAGGGGCACATAGAGGCACCTTCATAGCGGATACGTGATAGATGAAAACGTGGGTCATTCTTCGAATAATCGCTGACACACCCATGCGTGGCTCATTATTCATCCATCATTATTTGGTGGGACCTAGGCTTTATTTGGACCACAATGGAGAAGAAACCTTGGAGGAAAACCTTCAGTCTGACAACATTGATGATATTGGCAGAGTTCAGAACACAAAATGGTGACTATAAAAACAAAAAACAAGCAAAAAAATAATGCATGTGATTTCAGCATGCGGGTGGAGATTAATGAATATTGAGCTTGGTACATAATTGCAATGTATTTTGACATTTTGGATTTAGCATAAATTATGTGTCTTCCAACTTAATTGGTCATCAGTAATAACTCCAAGATGTTTGATTTCAGTTCCAATTTCAGTTTCAGCATCATGTATTGTTAAGCTGTTACTTCAATTCCTGGGCTTATTTCCAGATATAATACGCTTTGTTTTATGAAGATGAATGTGACTTTTCAGGTTTCTGCCAGTGACTTTTTCATGTGTTTTTTGTAGGTCATTTACTACAGGAAAACATGGGCGACTCCACTCGCCGTGTTTTGGTTACTGGAGCAACTGGTCTCCTGGGTCGAGCTGTGTGTCAAGAGTTTCAGAGCAATAACTGGTTTGTTATTGGAACTGGCTTTAGTCGAGCCAGGCCCCGCCTTGTTCGCTGTGACCTCACAGATGAGGATGCTGTCCGAGAACTACTGCAGGAATCCAAGGTACAGAAGACGGGGTTCGTGCAGGGTGTCATAGGTCAACTTCAGAGAGCCAAACAGATTAAAAAAATGTTTTTTTTTTCTCTGCTGCTTCAGTGGATTTCAGTGACTTCCTTCTTAGTCTTAATTTTGACATCACAGTTACTTATGGACATTATGTGAACAAGCTTGAAGACACTTTACAACCAGAATGGAAATTTCAAATTGTCATAAAAAAATAACTGAAAATTAATTATTGTTACAATTGTCCCAGAATCCTTTGCCCTGCTGTGATGTCTACACATTGCTGTCTTTATTAAGGTGAAAATAACATTCCATTTTAAATTAAAATTTGCAGGAAGGAAAAGATTTGTTTTTATGCCAGTATAGCAGGCAGGACTGTAACAGTTCAAAGGATGGCGGTAACCCAGTCGTGGAACATATTTACAGTTCTGCTGCTGTAGTCTGCATGTACCGTTTAGATCTGAATCGGCTTATTTAACATTTGCACAATCACTCTGGAATAATTACAGCTCACCGTTCAGCAATGCTATGTTTTTTATTTTTATTTTCATTTAAAATATAAATGCAACACTTTTGTTTTTGCTCCCATTTTTAATGAGCTGAACTCAAAGATCTAAAACAATTTCTATATAACACAAAAGACCCATTTCTCAATATTGTTCACAAATCTGTCTAAATGTGTGTTATTGAGCACCCACTAGATAATCACCTCACCTGTAAGTTGAGATACCCGATGGAGGCATCTAATGTCTATCAGTTGTATCTGTGGCCTTGCGCTTTTAGTCATTTCCCACAGTTCATGACTGTAGGTGGGGATGGAGGCATAAATCGAGAGTCTAGCCTTCAGCCTTTGGAGGCAAAATTTCAAACTTTGGACCAAAAGGACTCTGGCTGTTTGTGGAAGGAAGAGTCAGGAGGTTGCCTGTTTATCAAAATTAACAGGTTTATTATACAAAGCGCTTTGGACACACCAGCGAGCAGCATACAGCAAGTGTCTGAGCGTGTGTGTGAATCAGCACTTAGAGTGCACCCTTATGCACACGTCAGGACAGTGTTTGTACACAAGGTCTCATGAGCTGATCTCCCCAACCTGATACTGGTAGCTATCTGAAAATGACTTCATCTGGAAACCGGCTGTGGAGAGACGAATTCCCACAAAAATGTTTTGTCTCAAGGCTGCAGTTAGGCGCCCATCAGAACAGACTCTGTGTCACTCTGGGTCAGACAGAAACATGTCTGCGCAAACTGCATGAACAGTCTCTGGAATAAGCAAGGACATTTCACAGTGCATTCCCACAGTGATGAACACAGTATTAAATAAACATGGCGTCACATCAAGACTATTATTTTGGTTTCACAAGCCTCAGCTCTATCTTCACTACCAGTCCGGTACAGCATCCGCAGAACCTCAGATGCAGCCCCAATCCTTCTGTTTATGTTGAGCTTCATGTGACACCCCCCCCCCCCACACTCTCAAACAAGACCCCGAGATATTTGAATTTCACTTGAGGCAGTAACTCTCCATTAACCCAGAGGGGACAATCCACCCTTTTCTGACAGAGGACCATGGTCTCAGTTTTTAGAGGTGCTGATCTCCATCCTATTCTCTTCACACACAGCTTCAAACCTGCTCATTGTACATTGGAGGTCACTGTCTGTTGAAGCCTATAGAATCATCTGCAAAAATCAGACATGTATCAGACATGTAATTTTGAGGTCGCCACTCTGGACACCTCCAGTACCTGACTGCTGCTTTAAGTCCTGTCCATGAAAAAGATTAACAGCATTGGTGACAAGGGGCAGCCCTGACAGAGTCCACCACCTACTGGGAACAGGTCTGATGTGATGCAGAGAATGCAGACACAGCTCCTACTTTGGTCTATATGACCAAAGTAGGAGGCCATATAAACCATTGCAGCGGTTCCACTACCGCTAGGATGTGCACAGTTGGGGACAGTGACATTTGAATGTTTTGCCAAGATGTATGTAAGCTTAACGCTTCCAACTGTACCTTTACTGATCACACAACACTGAGGGCAAACAACAATGTTGTGATAAATTGTCCTTTGCATTTATATCATGTATTTCTGATGTGTCAAAGGCTCCTTTTAAGGAGTGTGTGGGTCATTCAAAATAAAGTTATTGGTTTCAACGCCTCTTCCCCATATGAACAGAGCTCAAACTATGCCCCCCCCCCCCCCCCCCCCCCCCCGACAATGGCCATCCAGTAGGTTTTGTCTCTGGAGTCTTCCCATGGATTAGTGGGATCCAGCGTCTTTGGACATTGAGAATGATTAGCCAAAAACTGGTTACTGACTTTGGTGCTGGTCCAGAATAGATTGTGCCAGAGTTTGGGGTAGGTCTGGAGTAAAGAGGCAAATACTGGATTATTGTCTGGATAACAGTACTTTTGTCTTTAGTTGGAGGTATGGTTTCAGTTTCCATATCGAGTTTTACTGATGTCTTGTGACTGTCTGTCAGCCTGATGTGATCGTCCACTGTGCAGCTGAGAGACGTCCAGATGTAGTTGAGAGACACACGGAGGCAGCTGTTAATCTCAATGTGCATGCCACAAGCACGCTCGCCAAGGAGGCAGGTTGGTCTGTCTTTGAGTCTCTGTCTCACTGTCTGTAGCTGTCTTGTCTCATTGTGTGTCACACTGACTGTTGTGTCTTGCTGTCTGACTTGCTCTTATTTCTCACTGAGTCTTGATGACTGTCTTTTCCTCTAACTGGCTCTGACTGTCTCACTCATTCTTGTCTCACTGGCTACGACTGTCTCACTTTCACAAAACACAGTGACAGTTTCATGATGCTTTGGTCAGGACCTTCCCAGCAATGAGCACAACGTGAGTGTAGTTCAAACAAAGGACTTTGTTGCAGTTTGGTCTCAGTTCACAACCAATCTACAAAGGAAAACAAGACCAAGTCCAAGTAAGGCACAAAGGAAACTAAAGTCTCGACACTAAGGTGGCCTGCGCAAAAGGTCCTGTAATATGAGGCAAACTTAGTTCTGGGGCCCCCCTCGAACTGCCACCTTATCATGGTGGGGGAGTTTGCATACCCGGATGATCCTAGGAGCTATGTTGTCGGGGGCTTTATGCCCACGTGGGCAGCAACAGTGAGACCTGGAGGGGGGTGATCGGGAAGGACGGCCTCCCTGATCTGAACCGGAGTGGTGTTCAGTTGTTGGACTTCTGTGCTAGCCACAGTTTGTCCATCATGAACACCATGTTCGAGCACAAGGGTGTCCATAAGTGCATGTGGCACCAGGATACCTTGAGCCGGAGGTCGATGATCGACTTTGTAGTTGTATCATCTGACCTTCGGCCACGTGTCTTGGACACTCGGGTGAAGAGGGGGCTGAGCTGTTGACCGATCACCACCTGGTGGTGAGTTGGATCCGCTGGGATGGGAGGAAGCCGGTCAGACCTGGCAGGCCCAAACATATCATGAGGATCTGCTGGGAACGACTGGCGGAACCTTCTGTCAGCGAGGTCTTCAACTCCAACCTCCGGGAGAGCTTCTCCCAGATCCTGGGGGAGGTTGGAGACATGGAGTCCGAGTGGACCATGTTCTCCACCTCCATTGTCGATGCGGCCGCTCACAGCTGTGGCTGCAGGGTCTCTGGTGCCTGTCGCGGCGGCAATCCCTGAACCTGTTGGTGGACGCCGGAAGTAAGGGATGCCGTCAAGCTGAAGAAGGAGTCCTACTTGTCTTTGTTGGCAGGTGGGAGTCCGGAGGCAGCTGACAGGTACCGGCAGGCCAAGTGTACTGCAGCCTGTGTGGTCACAGAGGCAAAAACCCGGGTCTGGGAGGAGTTCGGGGAGGCCTGGAGGGGAGCTGTTGGTCGGCCTTGAAGAAATTCTGGCAAACCGTCCGATGCCTCGGGAGGCAGAAGCAGCTCTCCACCAACACTGTCTACAGTGCAGGTGGGGAGCTGTTGACCCTGACTGGGGATGTTGTCAGGTGGTGGAAGGAATTCTTCGAGGATCTCCTCAATCCCATTGTCACGTTTTCCAAAGAGGAAGCAGAGACTGCGGACTCAGAGATGGACTCATCCATCACGCAGGCCAAAGTCACCGAGGTGGTCAGAAAGCTCCTCGGTGGCAAGGCTCCTGGGGTGTATGAAATCCGTCCGGGCCATACCTTAAGTCTCTGGAAGTTGTGGGACTGTCTTGGTTGACACGTGGTGGTGGTCCCTCTGGTTAAGAAGGTGGACCGAAGGATGTGTTCCAACTACAGGGGGATCAGACTCCTCAGCCTCCCCTTACCGGGGAGTGTACAAAAAAGGCCCGAGTCGCCTCCACCTCCTGAGGAGACTGAGATCCTTTGGAGTGAGCAGGCCTCTGCTTAAGACCTTCTTCGACTCTGTTATTGCGTCTGCTGTCGTCTGTTGGGCCCCGGGCATCACAGAGTGGGAGAGAGAGAGACTGAACAAGCTGGTCAGGAAGTCCAGTTCTGTTCTGGGTTGTCCTCTGGACTCTCTGGAGGAGGTGGCTGAGAGGAGGGTGTTAACAAAGTTCAAATCCATCATGAGCAACTCCTCTCACCCTCTGCACCGAACTGTAGTGGAGCTGACCAGCTTGTTCAGTGACAGACTGAGGCACCCTCAGTGCAAGAAGGAAAGATACCGCAGGTCGTTCCTCCCTGCTGCTGTCAGGCTGTACAATAACACTGTAAAATAACCACATGCAATAATATGTCCACATATCCCGTGCAATATTAATATGTCCATAAATCATGTGCAATAACAAGTCGTTTACAAATCACTGCACTGTCACCTTACCACACCTAAACTCCATTTCACATATTGTAAAGAAGATGCTCCTATCTCCTTTTCAATCCCAATCACGTGTGTGTGTGTGTGTGTGTGTATATATATATATATATATATATATATATATATATATATATATTTCTTATGTCTCGTACTGTTACAAGTATTATTATTATTATTATTATTGCTTATCTTTGCACACTGGTTGATGAACATTTTCCTCTACTTGCACCCATCTTGTGTGTTTTTTAAGAGCTGACGTAACATGAATTTCTCCTCTGTGAGATCAATAAAGTTTATCTTTAAGGACTATTCCAGAGTACTGGAGAGGAGAATTTGACCGATAGTTGAACCTCAGATTCAGGAGGAGCAGTGTGGTTTTTGTCCTGGTCCCGGCACACTGGACCAGCTCTACACCCTCCATCGGGTGCTCAAGGGTTCATGGGAGTTTGTCCAACCAGTTCACGTGATTTGTGGATCTGGAGAAGGCATTTGACTGTGTCTCTCAAGGCGCATTGCCGGTAGTAAGTCAAGCCTGTTCCCAGTGCACGTCGGCCTCCGCCAGGACTGCCCTTAGTCACCGGTTCTGTTCATTACCTTTATGGACAGAATTTCTAGGCGCAGTCAGAGTGTTGGGTGGGTCTGGTTTGGGAACCACAGAATCTTGTCTCTGCTGTTTGCGGATGATGTGGTTCTGTTGGCTTCGTCAAATCAGGACCTTCAGCGTGCACTGGAGCGGTTTGCAACCGAGTGCGAAGTGTCCCGGATGAAAATCAGCACCTCCAAATCCGAGACCATGGTTCTCGACCGGAAAAAGGTGCTTTGCCCTCTTCAGGTCGGTGGAGTGTCCTTGGCTCAAGTGGAGGAGTTTAAGTATCTTGGCGTCTTGTTCACGAGAGAGGGACGAATGGAGCGTAAGATTGACAGACGGATCGGTGCAGCATCTGCAGTGATGCCGTCGCTGTATCGGACCGTCGTGGTGAAGAGAGAGCTGAGCAAGGGGGCAAAGTTCTCGATTTACTGATCGATCTGCGTTCCGACCCTCACCTATGGCCATGAGATTTGGCTCATGACCGAAAGAACAAGATCGCCAGTACAAACGGCGACATGAGTTTCCTCCACGGGGTGGCTGGCCACTCCCTTAGAGATCGGTTGAGGAGCTCGGAGTCGAGCCGCTGCTCCTCCACGTCAAAAGGAGCCAACTGAGGTGGCTTGGGCATCTTTTTTGGATGCCCCCTGGATGCCTCGCTGGAGAGGTGTTCCGGGCATGTCCCATCGGGAGGAGGCCCTGGGGAAGACCCAGGACATGCTGGAGGGACTATGTCTCGCAGCTGGCTTGGGAACGCCTCGGGGTTCCCCCGGAGGAGCTGGGGGAGGTGTGTGTGGATTGGGAGGTCTGGGCGGCTTTGCTTTTGCTGCTGCCCCGGTGACCTGACCTCAGGTGAAGCGGAAGAAAATGGATGGATGGATAGTTCTGGGGCAGGCAGTTCGTCAGTAACTCTTCGTACTGGAAGTCAATCAATAACTGTTTAATACATAACAGAATTTTTGAACAAAGGAAGTCGGTGAAAGGGGACTTAAATCCAAACCCATGGATACCGTACTTAATAGAACTGACTGGGCAGTTAAATGCAAATCCTCTAACCGAGAATATATTACAGAAGAAAACATCAAGTTCAGATACCAAAAACAGCTTTTGAACGGCACTGGGAACAATAGTGGCACTGAGAACCTTATGCCGCGTTCACACCGGGCGCGATGCGAGTGACAGCAGCAACAGGTTGCTATGTAATCCCTATGGAACGACGTGTTTTGGCGCCAAGTCACGCAGTGCGACGCGAGTGAAGCGATTTTGAGCGATTGCGCGTTTGTGGCACGATATTGCGTCACGTCGCGTTGCCGTCCTCCCCAAGTTGAAAAATCTGAACTTTTTCATCTCGACGCGCCACGATGACCAATCAGGGACTGAATATGTGGTGACGTGGAGATGTCTGGAGTTTGACTGAAGATGTGAACATGTCCTGTATCTGGTAGCAGCCTGTGAGCAGGACTTATGTCTCTTTTGTCCTTTATTTCACAATTATGACAAAGGTTTTGGAGCGAGCAGCAGGGGCAGCGGAGTTTTTTTCCGTCTTCTTTTTACCTGCGCGCACGAGCAAATCGTCTGTGGAGAATATTTTATTAATTAACTACACAGATGTATAATAAAACAAATGGTGACTGATTTCTAAACACAATTATGACAGTTTTTTTGGGGGGAAGAGCGAGCTGCAGCAAACGGGCGAGTTTCTTTGTTTTTTTAAATTGTTTACATGTGCGCGCGTGAACAGGACAGGAGGTCCTCAAACGGGGTCCCTCAGAGGCGGAAGGACCGCTGAAAGCAGCCGTCATCCAGACGCCGCTCCTGTAGCAAATAATGATACTCCCTGAATTGGGAGCTTTCCACAACAACTCGCTCCGTGTGATCAAGGTCCGTCATGTTAACTTGACTGACAACCGGAGCCGGCTAGCGGAATGGAAACTCCTCCTATTTGATGACGCACCGGGCGAATTTTCGCAGCAAAAGCAGAGCGACACACCGGGCGAAGGAGGCATGTCCGTTGCCATGAGACCCCCGCGAATTTGTAGCATCTGATCGCGCCCGGTGTGAACGCGGCATTAGAATCAAGAGCAAAATGACACAAAGCACTGAGTTTGTTAAAGTAGAGCTGCATTGAAATAAATGTGGTCAGAGCTGAGAAATAAATAGCTATGTATTTATATGACCCTTATGAATGTAGTAAAGTAAATCTGCAAGCCCAAATTTGTAATTCAGCGGAGAAATCTTCGTTTAAAAATTACAAATTTGCAGCTAAAATTTGGCCATCCACAAAAACTATTTGTACATCCGGGACAAGACAGAGCACTAGCGCCTTCAGTCTGATCCCGCGTGTTGAGTGAATGTAATACTAGCTATTTCTCAATAGAAATTAATTTTATCTGTTAGTAATGTTACACATCCTGGTTTCAACATCCAAAAGTAAGCTGCAATGAATGCCAGATACAGCTCTGCATGCTCAGATCAGCAGCGACATCGACAGCGGGCGACGTTCTTCCGCGACCCTTACTGCGCCAGCCCGCGCGCCTGCTCGCTAATCAGCATGGGAGCGGGTTGTTGCGGTAACCCCGACCCCAGCCCTGCCCCGTGAGAAAATATTGGCTTGCATGGAGTGCCTTCATCCGTTCACTCATACTGCAGCTGCATTGATCATGCAGATTCTTCTTACATTGCAAAAAGTCCAGAAAATATCATTTTTATGCAGTCCATAAACATTCATTCAGTCTTAGAGCAAGATAATATAAAACTCACCAATAATTGTTTTTTACAGGGAAATATGATCGAATATAGATCTAGTCTAAAGGCAAAACAATCATAAACAACCTCGAAACGGCGGTAAGCAGTAGATTTTCAATGCGACACCACAATCAAATGGGCGTATGAAAAAGTCCCCAAAAATAATTTGCAGGCAGAAATAAAAGAAATGTATACTCACCAAACGTACCGCAAGACAATATGAAGTTTTAAAAAAAGTCAATCCTTCCGTATAAAACAATAAAAAGGTGCTTTTGTAAGAGATGCAAACTGACATAAATCCACAGATTACAGTTGCGCAATGCATGCTGGGATAGGGTCTTCTCGCTGACATCTCGGCAATGTCCTGAATTTGATGACAGTTTTGCAGAGGGCCAAATTTTATCTGTAAATCTGTCATTTTTTTTAAACGAAGATTTCTCTGTTGAATGACAGCTCTGGACTTGCAGATTTACTTTACTACATTCAGAAGGATCTTATGTATAAATATGTAATTTTTTGGTCCAAAGATCTGACTGCATTTATTTCAATGCAGGTCTACTTTAATGAATGAGCTACCAAAATATTAACCCAGAAAAGTAGAGGCTGTTCGTATAACATCAAGCACATCAGCCACTGAGATTATGAACTGGAAATAAGGAATTAATTGAGGATGTTCTTCCAAAACACCAATAACAATAACACAGAGCCAGCTAACAGATACAGTACAGTAATAAAAGAATAAGCGAGTAGCGAATGTTAGCACAAGCTAAGTGCTAAAAAGAAGCTAACCACTCCTAGGATTCACACTGCAGTTAAAGTTCATAACTGCACATCCAGCGTAAGAACTGTATGCATGGGGACACCCCAGGGCTGTGTGCTGAACCCCCTACTCTACACACTCTTCACATATGACTGTGAAGCCTCCCGGAACAACACCAGCATCATTAAATTTGCGGATGACACTACAGTAATCGGTTTTATCTTGACATTTCTCAGTGACCTTGACCTTGGATTACACAAACGACCCCATGAATGAACTTCCCAAACCCAAAAAACATACAACAGAATGATACCCCATTTGCTGAGATATATCAAATATTTCTCATTTCATGAGCATTTTTCAGTTTCCCTACTCCTCCAGAATTTGACCCTGGGTGTTATATGGCTGGGGGGGCCTGGCTGCCGGTTTGTTGCTGTCTTTTGGTTTTCCTCCCAGGTGGCGTGCGTTTGGGACTGAGTGGCTGTGTTGCTGAGGCTGTCAGGACCTCACCCTGATCACCTGCGACTCGTCAGGACTCACAGCTGTGGTGCATCTGGATGGATTGGAACATGTTGGCATTTAAGACTGGAGTGCACAGTGTGTATTTGCCAGAGACTCAACCTTGTGACCAGACGGGTGAGATCGTCGTCTCGGGAGCCATCTCATCAACAGCGGATGCTGAGAACGTCCAGGTTTGATGCACAGTCTGTGAAAGAGGAGGGGGTGAGGTTTCACGCTCGTCAGCACACTTCCTGAGGTACGTTAGATTTTGTGACTAACATTTATACAGTCAGTAAATGTGGTGTCCCTCACACCTTATTATATTGAGCTGTTTGTTAGTCATGTATCAGCTTTCACTGCAGTGGAGTTTTGTGAACTGATTGTTCCATGCCTGCAGGTTGGGAAGCTGATTAGTAATCAAGCCAGGAAGTGTTTGCTGTTTGTACACCTTTAAGTGTTCTGTGTGTAGAGTGTGGACTCACATAATGGTTCCTTCTTTCACAGACTCAGTTGTTGCGGCCACCTGGGGGGTGTCGGCGGGGTCCTTGGGTCCGAAACAGCTTCTGGCTCCGGACCGTTAGCGCTGCTGGGAGCGCACCACGCCAGGCCGCACCTTTTATTATATTATCACTGTTATGTATTAAATTCAGTTAGCCTTTGTACCGTGCTCTGCTTATTTCATACTGGGTCCTTCAAACGCTGGTCGGTTCTCCGAGCTGCGTCCGACACATAACACTGGGAGGGCAACATATGAATTTTGAAAAGTTTGAATAACTGAAATATATACAAAAAGTTCCGCCAGATGGACAGTGAATCTTTGATATCTGGAGGATGGTTGATGATGCCCCATAGGCACTTTTTCAAACCACGCACTTCTAGATGGGCATTGTTGCCTCAAATTTGGGCATTTTTACTATATCAAATTTTGAATTGACCAAAACTTAAGTAAAATTTTGCCTGATGGGAAAAACAAATTTATCATGCCCAATCAGTCTGTTTGAAGGGTAATTGGTGATAATTTGATCAAAATCTGAGTCGGGCCATGCGGACACCTACATAGGCAGCCGCCTTTTTTTTTTTTCCTTCCTTCTTCTCAAGCTCCCGCAGCCGCTATTAGTACCAGTTTTGGACTGAATATGTGTGTGAACTATAGCTTAACCGAACTGATGGCCATCAGAAACAGTTCGGTCTGCACCATATCACCAGAGCTGAAATCTGCATTCGGGAGACAGCGGCTCCTGAGGACAATGGAGTGGCACAGCAGAGTGCGGGGAGCTCCCCGCAAGAGGAAGTGATGCACCTGAAACCAGAACCCCTGGCTGAATGCTGAGGTGAGAGCTCTGCTGAAAGCTAGAGATGCTGTCCTCAGGGCATGTGAGGCATCAGCGCTCACAGCGGCAAGGAAGTAGCTGAAGGCCAGCCATCACATGGGCCAAGGCCACATACGAGGGCTGTCAATAAAGTATAGGTCCTTTTTATTTTTTTCAAAAACTATATGGATTTCATTCATATGTTTTTACGTCAGACATGCTTGAACCCTCGTGCGCATGCGTGAGTTTTTCCATGCCTGTCGGTGACGTCATTCGCCTGTGAGCACTCCTTGTGGGAGGAGTCGACCTTGTACGCCCAGAAAATCCAGGGTCACTTTACCACCAACAACCCCCTGCGCGTGTGGCAGGGCATAAAGTGCTTCATGGATTACAACATCAGGGATGCACAATGCCCAAGACGCACTCCACAGGTTCTTCGCCTGCTTCGAGGACCTGAACATGTTCCCCAGTACCAGACTCACACTACTTCCTGGTGACACGCCCCTCAGTGTGACCGCAGCAGACGTAAGGAAGAACCTCCAGAGGATTAATCCCCGGAAAGCTGCAGGCCCCGATAACATTCTGGGGCGGCTACTGAAGGACTGCACACACCAGCTGTCTGAGGTCCTGACAGACATCTTCAACACAGCGCTAACTCTGGCATCTGTCCCCACCTGCTTAAAGACAATTGTCCCCAAGTGCTCCACAGTGAGAGGCCTGAATGACTACCAACCTATAGCTCTAACGGTAGTTATGAAGTGCTTCGAGAGGCTGGTCATGACTCACATCAAAGACTCCATCAACATCACTGTAGACCCCCACCAGTATGCCTACAAGAGGAACTGCTCCACTGAAGACGCCATTTTATCGGTGATTCACACAGCTCTCACCCATCTGGAGAGTGGGAACTCACACGTCCGCCTGCTCTTCCTGGACTTTTCTTCCGCCTTTAACACCGTCATCCCACAGACTCTGGTGCAGAAGCTCCCCTCCATTGGTCTGAGCTCCACACTGGGGAACTGGGTCCTGGACTGTTCAGCAAGGCATTCCACCTGTCATATAGTGAAGTTTGTTGACTACATAGCAGTAGTGGGACACATCAAGGACAATGATGAGTCCATATACAGAAAGGAGGTGGAACATCTGGTGCAGTGGTGCAGAGATAACAAGAAGACCAAGGAAATGGTGATGGATTTTAGGAGGAACAAGTGCCCTCCCGCTCCCCTGTACATCGGATGAGCAGCTGTGGAAGTGGTCTCCAGCTTTAGGTACCTGGGTGTGCACATATCCAGTGACCTAAGATGGGATGCCAACACCTCCTGTTTGGTCAGGAAAGCACACCAGCACCTCTACTTCCGCAGGAAGCTGCGGAGAGCTGGACGTGGGAGTTCCATTCTGAGGAGCTTCTATTATTGTGCAGTGGAGAGCATCCTCTGCACCTACATTACTATGTGGCACAGCAGCCGCACGGCTGCTGAGAGGGGGGCTCTGCAGAGGGGGGTAAAGGCTGCACAGAGGACTGTAGGGTGCAGCCTTGCCTTCAAATTCAAATGTATTAATTTATGTAGCGTCAAATCACGACAGGTCACTTCAAGGTGCTTCACAAACATTATTTAAAAGGTAGAATAAAATGAATTAAGATTTAAAACATAAGTAAAAGAAATAAAAGGAATAAAAGACACACAATCGTATAAAATACTAATGATAAAACAGGACAGAAACCACCACCTCGGATCTCTACTCATCACGGTGCAACTCCCATCCTGCACACAGTCTGTTTCAGACCTTCCCCTCAGACAGGCAGCTCAGGAGTATTCAGAGACAGTTTCATCCCTGAGGCTGTTAGACTGTTGAACTTGAGCCGTGCGCCATAGAACCTATGTCATATCACATCTCATACAGACTGCACTAAAACACCTTAATTGCCCATGTGCAATAATCTCCTGTGTGTAATATACATACATTGTTGGTTTTCACTTCATTCCCAGTGTAGTAGTATAATCTACACTCAACAAAAATATAAACGCAACACTTTTGGTTTTGCTCCCATTTTGTATGAGATGAACTCAAAGATCTAAAACTTTTCCCACATACACAATATGACCATTTCCCTCAAATATTGTTCACAAACCAGTCTAAATCTGTGATAGTGAGCACTTCTCCTTTGCTGAGATAATCCATCCCACCTCACAGGTGTGGCATACCAAGATGCTGATTAGACACCATGATTAGTGCACAGGTGTGCCTTAGACTGGCCACAATAAAAGGCCACTCTGAAAGGTGCAGTTTTGTTTTATTGGGGGGGGATACCAGTCAGTATCTGGTGTGACCACCATTTGCCTCATGCAGTGCAACACATCTCCTTCGCATAGAGTTGATCAGGTTGTCAATTGTGGCCTGTGGAATGTTGGTCCACTCCTCTTCAATGGCTGTGCGAAGTTGCTGGATATTGGCAGGAACTGGTACACGCTGTCGTATACACCGGTCCAGAGCATCCCAAACATGCTCAATGGGTGACATGTCCGGTGAGCATGCCGGCCATGCAAGAACTGGGACATTTTCAGCTTCCAAGAATTGTATACAGATCCTTGCAACATGGGGCCGTGCATTATCCTGCTGCAACATGAGGTGATGTTCTTGGATGTATGGCACAACAATGGGCCTCAGGATCTCGTCACAGTATCTCTGTGCATTCAAAATGCCATCAATAAAATGCACCTGTGTTCTTCGTCCATAACAGACGCCTGCCCATACCATGACCCCACCGCCACCATGGGCCACTCGATCCACAACATTGACATCAGAAAACCGCTCACCCACACAACGCCACACACGCTGTCTGCCATCTGCCATGGACAGTATGAACCGGGATTCATCCGTGAAGAGAACACCTCTCCAACGTGCCAAACGCCAGCGAATGTGGGCATTTGCCCACTCAAGTCGGTTACGACGACAAACTGGAGTCAGGTCGAGACCCCGATGAGGACGACGAGCATGCAGAGGAACTTCCCTGAGACGGTTTCTGACAGTTTGTGCAGAAATTCTTTGGTTATGCAAACCGATTGTTTCAGCAGCTGTCCGAGTGGCTGGTCTCAAACGATCTTGGAGGTGAACATGCTGGATGTGGAGGTCCTGGGCTGGTGTGGTTACACGTGGTCTGCGGTTGTGAGGCTGGTTGGATGTACTGCCAAATTCTCTGAAACGCCTTTGGAGACGGCTTATGGTAGAGAAATGAACATTCAATACACGAGCAACAGCTCTGGTTGACATTCCTGCTGTCAGCATGCCAATTGCACGCTCCCTCAAATCTTGCGACATCTGTGGCATTGTGCTGTGTGATAAAACTGCACCTTTCAGAGTGGCCTTTTATTGTGGGCAGTCTAAGGCACACCTGTGCACTAATCATGGTGTCTAATCAGCATCTTGGTATGGCACACCTGTGAGGTGGGATGGATTATCTCAGCAAAGGAGAAGTGCTCACTATCACAGATTTAGACTGGTTTGTGAACAATATTTGAGGGAAATGGTGATATTGTGTATGTGGAAAAAGTTTTAGATCTTTGAGTTCATCTCATACAAAATGGGAGCAAAACCAAAAGTGTTGCGTTTATATTTTTGTTGAGTGTACTTGCTGTTCACACTTATATTTGGTAGTAAACATAGTTAATTTCAGCTTTTATTTTATTTATTTAATAGCTTAGATTTATAGTTTGTTTGTTGTTGTTTTTTTTTTTTAAATAACCAAGACCTGAGTAGTAATTTCGTACCATTAACATGTAAATGTTAGCTGGCACAACAAATAAAGTTCCTTGAATCCTTACATGGACAACTCACTCACACACACTCATCTTCAACTGCTTAGTCCAATTAAGGGTCAGAGGGGGCTGGAACCAATCCCAGCAGTCATAGAGCGCAAGGTGGGGTACACCCAGGACAGGACACCAGTCTGTCGCAGGGCCACAAACAGCCAAACGAACACATTCACACCCACTCGCACACCTGCGGACAATTTAAAGATTCCAATCCACCTAACCTGCATGTCTTTGGATGTGGGAGGAAACCGGAACATCTGGAGGAAACCCACGCAAACACGGGGAGAACATGCAAACTCCACAGAGAAAGGCCACAGGTGGGAATTGAACCCATGACCTTCTCACTGTCAGGCAACAATGCTAACCACTAAACCACCCTGCTGCCCACATAGACATCATTAAATAGAAAATAAGAAGCTGCAGTTCACTATGGTACTATGGTATTCAATAAAATGACAAGGGTGCCCATATTTATGCACCTGCCTAATTTTGTTTAAATAATTATTGCACACTTTCTGTAAATACTAGAAACATCATTTCACTTCTCAAATATCAGTGTGTTCGTCTGCTATATGATATATTTAACTGAAATTTCTGATCTTTACAACCACAATTCCAATGAAGTTGGGACGTTGTGTGAAATGTAAATAAAAACAGAATACAATGATTTTCAAATCCTCTTCAACCTATATTCAATTGAATATACCACAAAGACAAGATCTTTAATATTCAGACTGATAAACTTTATTGTTTTTGTGCAGATATTTGCTCATTTTGAAATGGATGCCTGCAACACATTTCAAAAAAGCTGGGACAGTGGTATGTTTACCACTGTCATCACTGTTACATCACCTTTCCTTCTAACAACACTCAATAAGCGTTTGGGAACTGAGGACACAAATTGTTGAAGCTTTGAAGGTGGAATTCTTTCCCATTCTTGCTTGATGTACGACCCTCAGTTTTTTCAACAGTCTGGGGTCTCCGTTGTCTCCACTCGCACACTAATGTCAATGTGTTATTGTGCATGGTGCTTAACTGTACACTGGGGATTAAGGATCTTGCCCTAGGGTACTTTATGGTTTTCTGGTCTGGCAGTGATTTGAACTGAGGAGCCCCTGGTCACAACAATTTCAATTCAATTTCAGTTTACTTTCATTTATATAGCACCAAATCAACAACGTTGCCTCAAGGCACTTCACACAAGTAAGGTCAGACCTTACCAACCCAACCTTACAACACCACTTCTTCAACCTTTAGATCATCACCTCCCATTTACATGTGGATCCACTTCTGTCTGTCTGTCCCTCATGCTCTCTGTCTCATTGACTTTTGGTCTTTTGTCTTTTCTGTGTTGTGCAGCTGTATCTGGAGCATTCTTCCTTTATATTAGCACTGACTATGTATTTGATGGCCGGAATCCTCCATACGGGGAAGATGACAGTCCAAACCCTCTGAATCTGTATGGACGGAGTAAACTGGATGGAGAGAGAGAAACATTGAGACACTGTCCAGGTACTCTTATGTGTCCATCTTTTGCCCACTTAACCCTGGTGTGTTAAAGGGGAACAAACGCTTTTTGAGAATCTGTTTGTGCATTCCTTGGTAAAAATTGTTATTCATACACTTGCAAAATGTTTGAGCACAGTGTAGATAATATTTGAATCAAATTTGCTGCTAAATTGACATGTAAATAGCCATTGGCTGAAGTCAGTGTAGGACACTTCTGGGTGACGTCACTGGTTGGGGTCTCCTCTGCTGGGAACGAGTGCAGTTTAAAGCTGGAAAGCTGCGCATGTTGGCAAAGCCACAAATGGAGGAAGAAGGGAGACAGTATTTCCTTCCATAAGTAAGTGGTTTTGGTTCTTCTTGTCACTTTGTCCGTGATATTTGGTTGATAAACAGGTGTGTGTTTCCTGCCTTTGTCATCCGAGGACATGGACCACACTTGCACACACCACTCACACACAGATGTGCACACATACACACGCCACTGACTTCATGAATGAAACTCAGTCAATAAAGGATATTGTCTATATATAATGTGTGTGTGTGTATATATATATAATATATATATGTGTGTGTGTTTGTGTGTATATATATGTGTGTGTGTGTGTGTTTGTTTCGTAATGGTTTTAGGAGCCGCGCTGTTAACCCCCAAAACATGAATCAGCTGCAAATCGTTAATTGCAAAATGCGAATACTGAAAAATATCTCCCAAAACGTGAATGCGAGTCCCACAAAATGTGATATCATTCATAATGTTTTGTTTTTTTTTCAGTTTAAGTAGTTTATGGATTTCAGTTTACAGCTCAATTACTGCAGGAAATCTTGATCACCAAGAAATTTCTTCTCTACAAGAGTCAAGACAGAAGTCAGACTACCAGAGCAAGATATTTAGCTGAGGAGGCTTCTGCGATTAGAAGCGAAACGTCCTCGCTTCAAGCAACCCAGTCCAGTCAAAGATTCAAGCTTGTCTACTACATTTAAATACACTCCAAACAAGGTAACAATCAGAAAATAATGTAACAGAACAATCAATAATATGATGTGCAAATAAACAAAAAGAACCACAAAAACAATTAGCCTAATATAACATACTATCGTAAGAAATTGCATTGTTTTTATAACTCTAACTTTTAACTCCTTCCAGTGTACCACATGATTTAATACTATCAGAACAATTATTCCAAATTCTAACACCTTTTAGAGAAATACAATGACTTTTAACAGTAGTTCGACTCTTTCTTCTTTCAAATATCAATGTCTCTGGTGTCTTTGGACAGCTTTTTGGTCTTAGTCGTGTTAGTAGTTGGAGTCTTACTGATTGTGTGGGGTGGACAGGTGTCTATGCCGCTAACAACCTCAAATAGGTGCTTCTAATTTGGAATAATAAGTGGAGTGGAGGTGAACTTTTTAGAGGCGGACTAACAGGTCTTTGAGGGCCAGAATTTCTGCTGATTGGTAGGTGTTGAAATATGTATTTGCAGCAGTAACATGCTAAATAAATTAATTAATTAATTAATAAAAAAAATTAAAAAATAAATAAATTAAAAAAATCATACATTGTGATTTATGGAATTTTTTTATTTTTTTATTTTTGTCCCTCACAGTGGACATGCACCTAAGATGAAAATTGCAGACCCCTCCATGATTTCTAATGACCCAGTCACATGGCACTTAACGAAGGGCAACGAAGCCCTGACGAAACAAGAAATCTGGACTTTCGTTGACTTTCATTGGCATTGTTTAACCTTCGCGTAGCTTTGTTCCTGCAGCTGGCACCTCATCAGGATTTTTAAACAGTTGAAAAATTTGAACGAAGGGCAACAAAAACTTCAATTCGTCTGTTTTGTTTTGCTGTCATTCTTGAGGTTTTTTTAATTGTTTGTTTAGTTTTTGTAACGTTATTGTTAAATTTGACTTCACTGGAGCAGCTGAGTGTTTTCATACAGTGCAGAAGCTGGGTTGTGAGTGCTGAGGCTGCTGCTGCGTTCATGTACCATTGGAAATTACAGAGCAAACTCAGCCTGCTTGCTTGGATTTTTTTTTTATCTGTGTGGGGGGGTCAGCTTCAACAGCCTCAGGCACCTTACATAGGCCAGAATTAATCTTTTGTGTGGATATAATTAATTATTTTTGCCACAAACAACTGTTGAATTTGAAACAACACAAAAAGCTGAGTAATTTCCAGCGGTACTTGAATGCAGCATTAGCAGCAGCAGCAGCGCCTGCGTGCACTTATTATTTTGTATTAAATATAACAATGTGAGTGTAGGAATGATAATCAAGTCCTTCTGTACATGTGGCAACAGGTAGATGAATCAAAATGATGATATAAAGAGCTGTTCTGGAAGGAAGAATTCACGTTGTGGATCAGTGATCAGCTGGTGGAAATAACCGCACATGAGTCGATGCGCGTGTTCGCACGCACTGACCAATTTACTGCTCTGATATGTTCAATCATCTTTACACTTATATTTATATTTATTCTCCCTTTTGACAGTTTTCAGTTATAAATCAATATATATGTCTTAGAACATAATACAGATACAGCAGTGACCACAGCACACTTTTTTAATTGGAGTAAGACGGAGTGTGCAGCGTGTCATCAGACAGTGTCGATTCTGATGATGATGGAGATGATCCCTCTTTTGTTCTGGACGAGGAAAGTTGGGAGGAAAGTCAGAATCAAAGGCACACCATCTAAATAAAAATAGCATCTTCTGAATTTTTGTAAGATTTGTTACTTTGTGCCATATTCTCAGAGTCACCTTTATCCAGTGGTTACCAGACTCTCCAATTTGTCCTTCCAAAATTCTGTCCACTATCACTGCTTGCAGGGGGAATGGCATGGACTGGCACCTCCCTACCTAGCTGACCTAATTAAACCTTACATACTGGCCCGGGCTTTACGTTCTCAGGGTGCAGGACTACTTTGTGTCCCTAGGGTGAATAAGAAGTCTGTGGGTCACAGAGCTTTCTCTTATCGTGCCCCTGTTCTGTCAAATGGTCTCCCTGCATCAATAAAACAGTCAGATTCTGTGGAGACTTTCAAGTCCAGACTTAAGACGCACTTCTTTTCCCTTTCATTTGGCTAGCATACTGGTACAGTTTTGTTTCACGCTTTTTACTCTTTTAATTCATTTTCTTAGTAAACCGAGTGTGTCACGGCTTCAACTTTACCTAAATTCTGGGTCTTTTAGTGAAGCTCAGGGCTAGTGGCCGGCGATCACCTTAGTACAACCCCTGGCAAAAATTATGGAATCACCGGCCTCGGAGGATGTTCATTCAGTTGTTTAATTTTGTAGAAAAAAAAGCACATCACAGACATGACACAAAACTAAAGTCATTTCAAATGGCAACTTTCTGGCTTTAAGAAACACTATAAGAAATCAAGAAAAAAAGATTGTGGCAGTCAGTAACGGTTACTTTTTAGACCAAGCAGAGGAAAAAAATATGGAATCACTCAATTCTGAGGAAAGAATTATGGAATCACCCTGTAAATTTTCATCCCCAAAACTAACACCTGCATCATATCAGATCTGCTCGTTAGTCTGCATCTAAAAAGGAGTGAACACACCTTGGAGAGCTGTTGCATCAAGTGGACTAACATGAATCATGGCTCCAACACGAGAGATGTCAATTGAAACAAAGGAGAGGATTATCAAACTCTTAAAAGAAAGTAAATCATCACGCAATGTTGCAAAAGATGTTGGTTGTTCACATTCAGCTGTGTCTAAACTCTGGACCAAATGCAAACAACATGGGAAGGTTGTTAAAGGCAAACATACTGGTAGACCAAGGAAGACAAAGCGTCAAGACAGAAAACTTAAAGCAATATGTCTCAAAAATCGAAAATGCACAACAAAACAAATAAGGAACGAATGGGAGGAAACTGGAGTCAACGTCTGTGACCGAACTGTAAGAAACCGCCTAAAGGAAATGGGATTTACATACAGAAAAGCTAAACGAAAGGCATCATTAACACCTAAACAGAAAAAACCAAGGTTACAGTGGGCTAAGGAAAAGCAATTGTGGACTGTGGATGACTGGATGAAAGTCATATTCAGTGATGACTCTCGAATCTGCATTGGGCAAGGTGATGATGCTGGAACTTTTGTTTGGTGCCTTTCCAATGAGATTTATAAAGATGACTGCCTGAAGAGAACATGTAAATTTCCACAGTCATTGATGATATGGGGCTGCATGTCAGGTAAAGGCACTGGGGAGATGGCTGTCATTACATCATCAATAAATGCACAAGTTTATGTTGATATTTTGGACAATTGAAAGGATGTTTGGGGATGATGAAATAATTTTTCAAGATGATAATGCATCTTGCCATAGAGCAAAAACTGCAAAAACATTCCTTGCAAAAAGACACATAGGGTCAATGTCAGTGAGCATATCTGATTTGATGCAGGTGTTAATTTGGGGGATGAAAATTTACAGGGTGGTTCCATAATTTTTTCCTCAGAATTGAATGATTCCATATTTTTTTCCTCTGCTTGGTCTAAAAAAGTAACCGTTACTGACTGCCACAATCTTTTTTTCTTGATTTCGTATAGTGTTTCTTAAAGCCAGAAAGTTGCCATTTGAAATGACTTTAGTTTTGTGTCATGTCTGTGATCTGCTTTTTTCTACAAAATTAAACAACTGAATGAACATCCTCTGAGGCCGGTGATTCCATAATTTTTGCCAGGGGTTGTATTTCTTCTGTTTTTCTTGTTGATTAATGCTGGCAAATTATACAGTATTTTTGTCTTACTGATGCCTGATTCTGTTATTTCTCTAAGGTGCAGCTCCATCCAGAGATGGGAGTTGTATTTGTGTTGGCGACCCTCCTGTCCTGTGCGCCAACAGCATTTCTTGTATATTTGTCCGTGAATTGTTCTGTAATTTGTCTGTAGCATGGCCCAAGCAGAGTGTCACCCCTTTGAGTCTGGTCTGCTTGTGGTTTCTTCCTCAGAGGGAGTTTTTCCTTACCACTGTTGCTCTCGGGGTTGGTAAGGTTAGACCTTACCTGTGTGAAGCGCCTTGAGGCAAATCTGTTGTGATTTGGCGCTATATAAATGAAAATAAATTGAAATTGAAAATTGAATGCATTGATCATCCTGTGCTCTAGTTCTTTCCACTTTGATTTGTATTCCTCATTGCAACAGTACAGGAGTGGGATTAACTGAGATGCATAATAATAATATTTTAAACACGGAGGAGCCATTCCCCCATCTTTTTTCCTCAATTGCATTGTACTATACTTAATATGTGGCTTTTTTTTCCATGCCAAATAAACCGTGATATCTGTTTATCCCACTTCCTAAACTGACTTTCAGATACTTCTGTTGGAAGTGTTCTAAACAGGTACAATAGTTTCGGTAGCATTGACATTTTAATGACATTTACTCTGGGGGTTCGACTTAAAAAGTGGATAAAACTCCACCCATGCACGTCTTCCTAAATCTTTAATAACAATGGCTCATAATTTGTTTTAAAAAGTATTGCTAAATCTTTGGTTACAGTTACACCCAGATATTTTATTCCCTGAGATTCCCAATTTAAATTGTAACTATTTTGTAAATTTGTTGAAGCTATGTAATTTAGTGTCATTACTTGTGTTTTTTAGCATTAGGTTTATACCCTGGTAAATTTCCAAATTGTCTTAGTAGATTCATTAAGCCATTGAAAGATCTCTCTGGTTCCTCCAGGTAAACTATTACATCATCAGCAAACATTGCCACCTTGTGTTCAATTCCTGCAACTGCAATTCCTCTTATTTGATCACTTTGTCTTAATAATTGCCCAAGGGGTTCGATAAATAAAGCAAACAAAAGTGGTGAAATTGGGCAGCCCTGTCTGCTTCCTCTTTCCAGAATGAAACAATTTGACAAATTGCCATTAACCTTTACCTGCGCCATTGGCTTTGAATACAAAGATTGAATCACCTTAATAAAATTTCTATGAAAGGCAAATTTATCCATTATTTTGAAAAGAAACAGCCATCTTACAGAATCAAAGGCCTTTTCTGCATCAAGACTAACTATTGAGGCACCAGTTTTCTCCTGTAATACATAGTCAACGATGTGCAAAGTCCTTATGTTATCCATTGTTTGCCTCTGTTGTATAAATCCTGTCTGATCTAAATTTATTATTTCCGGTAATATGGCGTGCTAGGATGGAAGTAAACGATTTGCAGTCGACATTTAAGACACTTATTGGCAGATCAATACTTTCATTACCGGCTGAAGGCTGTTTGTATAACTCATGATAATACATTTCAAAACATTCTTTAATCTTTGCCCATGAATGTTCAGTTTGGCCAGTTGTGGGATTTTTAATTTTGTAAATAGTACAACCCCTGGCAAAAAATTATGGAATCACTGGCCTCAGAGGATGTTCATTCAGTTGTTTAATTTTGTAGAAAAAAAAAAGCAGATCACAGACATGACACACAACTAAAGTCATTTCAAATGGCAACTTTCTGGCTTTAAGAAACACTATAAGAAATCAGGAAAAAAAATTGTGGCAGTCAGTAACGGTTACTTTTTTAGACCAAGCAGAGGAAAAAAAATATGGGAAGAAGCCATCATTTCAAATATATTCTTACAGAACAACCAGTCACTTCCTGAGGGAGCATAAACATTAATCAGAGTAACATCGACATCTTCTAATTTACCAGTAATTTTAATGAACCGACCACTTCCGTCTACCATTTCAGACTTATGTTCATATGTAAGTCTACTAGATATGATTATGGCCACCCCTCGTTTATGTGAAGACTTGTATGAAGAGGAAAATACATGCTTAAAGCCTTGCTTCTTGAGCTTTGCATGTTCAGATTTAAGCATGTGAGTCTCCTGGAGAAAAGCTATTTGTGTCCCTTCTTAAGTTTTGACAACACTTTGGTCCTCTTGACTGGATTTAATAGCCCATTTACATTAAAGGAAATATTTTAAGGTCTCCACTATGCATCTTGAAGATTTTAAACAAGGAAAATGAAAATTCTTCCTTCCACCAATATGTGAAGCTTCCCCTTTGAAAAGAGTTGAAAACATAACAACATGACGAACAACTTTAGAACTCCTAAACAAAACTATAAAACTGTTATACTTTGAACAGTCGTCTTAGAAACCACTTCCAGAGTTGAGGTCACACCTCTCTTGGACCTCCTTCGAGGGAAAGCCTCTATGGCCAAACGGACGTTGAGGGCCCTCTACCATATTTGTCTGTCCTTTCAAGTCCTCATTTACGACATATTTATTAATTTGTAATAAAAATCCAAACTTCAGATCTACTCACCAATCTTTTTCACGTCATAAACCAAGAGTCCAAAAATAGTTTCATCAGGCGTTTGTGCTTTGAGACTGGCTCCATCTAAATGCTTGTAGCTTTTCCTTGAATCCTGGTGTGTGACGAGCAGGTGTCCAGGTGTTCCGCTGCAGCCTTTCCAGAAGCGTGTCCGAGTCTGTGCGCACCACTTGAGTGACAGGTAGCCCCCTTTCCACCAGGTCGAATGCTGCATCCTCCGCAGTATCGTATATTTTGATCTCTTATTTGAAGAAAACTCAGTCTAGCCGTGTAGAGAGTGAAATCTTATATTGCTGTCCTTCAGGATTCTTTGTATCTCTCCGTACTCCCTGTGCTTCGCCAGTACATCCGGAGCATAGTCATGGTCTATGCTGATTTTGTTATCGTTGAACATATAAGCCTTTCTTTTGCCACGTCGTCTTTAGTACTTCGTCTTTCATTCGGTAGCTCTGGAATCTGGCCACCAACAATCTGGGTTTACCGTGGGCTGGGGGATGCGGGCCCAGTGCTCGGTGCGCCCTTTCAATCTGTAAATCTTTAGTGGGGGAATTCTCAAGTTTTCACGCAATAATTTTTTCAAAGATGGGACAGCTGAAGGAGACATTCCTTCTGCCAGCTCTGGGACTCCGTATATCCTTATGTTCTTTCTTCGGGAGTGTCCCTCTGCATCAGATAACTTTTGTTGGAAATTCACTTGTGGCTTCGCTAATTCTATTATGACCTCCTCTGCAGCTTGTATGCAGTCTTCAAAAGCTGCAATCCGTTTCTCTGCATCATCCACTCTTGTATTTGTTTTCGTAATCTCTTGCTTGAATTTAACGAATTGCTTACTGTCGTCGTCACAAAACTCTGATTTCTTTTAGAATCAAAGCAAACTTGTCTTCACTCCGAGCTTCGGTGCTATCGTGTACATCTTGGCTGGCTAAAGCAATGCTAGCTTGTTCTTCATCCTTGATGTGCCTTTCCATTGCTTGAGCCGTCTTCTTTGTCTTTGATTTGGATGTCATTTCAGTCCCCTTTCTAAATCACTTTTTACCGTAATTACTCGATGACATTTGGCTTTTGGGGAAATTATTTATGAATTTGACGCTAGAGGCTTTTCACGCTGCCATCTCTAGCGATGACCCGGAAGTACTCTCGAAATAACTTTTTAAATTTTAGATTTGACATAATTCATGTGAGTTTTCCAACTTATCATCAATAAAAATTCTAAGAAATTTATCTTGATACAATTTCAGCACTGTTCAATGATAAGCCTAGGAATTTAAATAGAAACTTATTTCCAAATATAATACACTTAGTTTTCCCAAAATGAAGTGACACTTTATTAGAATCAAACCAGTAGTTAAAATGTAATACTTCTTTCTCCATCCTTTCCAAAAGTTGTCCCCACTACCGAACACAGTTGTGTCATTGGCAAACAAAATACAACACACAGACTTTGACACCAAACTTATATCATTAACATACAACAAAAACAGCAACGGCCCAAGGACTGACTCTTGGGCACCCCACATGTGATCCTCAATAATTCTGAATTTGTCCATCCTAAATGAACACACTGTTACCTATTTGATAAGTAACTAGCTAACCAATCAAGGGCTAATCCTCTAATGTTGTACTTCTGTAATTTGTCCAATAATAAAGAATGATCTGTGGTATCAAATGCTTTCTGTAAATCAAAGAAAACTCCTACAGTGTATTGCTTCATCTCTATTGCATTTGTAACTTGTTCAACAAAATCAATTATAGCCAGAGAAGTGGTGCAACTCTTTCTAAAACCATACTGCTGTTCACTATGTATATGATGTTTGAATATAAAATCATTCAGCCTTTTTACAAATATTTTTTCCAGAATTTTAGAAAACTGTGATAACAAAGAAATTGGCCTGTAATTTGAAAAGACATGCTTGTCACCAGATTTAAACAAATGTATCACCTTAGCTGTTTTCATTTTAGAAGGGAATTTCCCAGTCATTAGTGACAAATTGCACATATAAGTTAAAGGTTTAATAATACAATGAATAATATTTTTAATCAAAAACATATTAAAGTTATCACAGTCAGTTGATTTTTTTCCCCCTTTAATTTATAAACAATGTTGATAATTTCATTTTCATCTACGTCTCTAATGTATATTGAATCCAAAACAGTATGAATTAATTTATTGTTGTCCATAGAATGTGTTTAACAAGATATAATTGAATTTGATCAATTTTTTTACCACAGTAACAAAATTATTATTGAAACGATCTGCAATAACTTTGTTTTTTACGCTTTTATCAGAAACTGTGTAAAAATACATTGGATAATCTTTAACTGTTTACCTCTTGTTAATAATTTCATTTAATATCTTCCAGGTGCCAGTAATGTTTTATTTTTTACCAATAAGTCGCAATAATATTGCTTCTAACGCGATCGCATGATATTTGTTAATTTATTTTTGTATATCTTATATTTACTTTCAGCCTCCTTATTTCGAATTTTATAAGCTGCTTGGACAAAAGATTTTTGCATGCATTCTGGAGTCCCTTTGTAACCCAAGGTTTTAGTTTTTGAGCATTTTTACTTTGTGGCACCAACGGACAATATCTATCGTACAAATTCGAAATAATAGTGATAAAAGATTCATATGATTTGTTGACGTCATCATTACAAATATCACACCAATCCTGCTGCATTAAGGCCCTTCTAAAATTCTCAAGGGTAACTTCAGTTAATTTTCTTCTGAAATGTACAGGTTCTTTCTTGTCCTATCCATCAACTAAGGCCTGGAAAGCTGCAAAAAACTGGCATATGATCGCTGACATCATTGAGTATTCCACCAGTTATATGATTACTGGATACAATCCCATACAAAACAGAGTTTTATAAATTCAGTTATTTGTACCTGACCATACGGATTTAAAAAATCCATATTTTTTTGTATATAGCGCCAAATCACAACAAACAGTTGCCCCAAGGCGCTTTATATTGTAAGGCAAGGCCATACAATAATTATGTAAAACCCCAACGGTCAAAACGACCCCCTGTGAGCAAGCACTTGGCTACAGTGGGAAGGAAAAACTCCCTTTTAACAGGAAGAAACCTCCAGCAGAACCAGGCTCAGGGAGGGGCAGTCTTCTGCTGGGACTGGTTGGGGCTGAGGGAGAGAACCAGGAAAAAGACATGCTGTGGAGGGGAGCAGAGATCGATCACTAATGATTAAATGCAGAGTGGTGCATACAGAGCAAAAAGAGAAAGAACAGTGCATCATGGGAACCCCCCAGCAGTCTACGTCTATAGCAGCATAACTAAGGGATGGTTCAGGGTCACCTGATCCAGCCCTAACTATAAGCTTTAGCAAAAAGGAAAGTTTTAAGCCTAATCTTAAAAGTAGAGAGGGTGTCTGTCTCCCTGATCTGAATTGGGAGCTGGTTCCACAGGAGAGAAGCCTGAAAGCTGAAGGCTCTGCCTCCCATTCTACTCTTACAAACCCTAGGAACTACAAGTAAGCCTGCAGTCTGAGAGCGAAGCGCTCTATTGGGGTGATATGGTACTATGAGGTCCCTATGGGACCTGATTATTCAAAACCTTATAAGTAAGAAGAAGAATTTTAAATTCTATTCTAGAATTAACAGGAAGCCAATGAAGAGAGGCCAATAGGGTGAGATATGCTCTCTCCTTCTAGTCCCCGTCAGTACTCTAGCTGCAGCATTTTGAATTAACTGAAGGCTTTTTAGGGAACTTTTAGGACAACCTGATAATAATGAATTACAATAGTCCAGCCTAGAGGAAATAAATGCATGAATTAGTTTTTTCAGCATCACTCTGAGACAAGACCTTTCTGATTTTAGAGATATTGCGTAAATGCAAAAAAGTAGTCCTACATATTTGTTTAATATGCGCTTTGAATGACATATCCTGATCAAAAATGACTCCAAGATTTCTCACAGTATTACTAGAGGTCAGGGTAATGCCATCCAGAGTAAGGATCTGGTTAGACACCATGTTTCTAAGATTTGTGGGGCCAAGTACAATAACTTCAGTTTTATCTGAGTTTAAAAGCAGGAAATTAGAGGTCATCCATGTCTTTATGTCTGTAAGACAATCCTGCAGTTTAGCTAATTGGTGTGTGTCCTCTGGCTTCATGGATAGATAAAGCTGGGTATCATCTGCGTAACAATGAAAATTTAAGCAATACCGTCTAATAATACTGGCTAAGGGAAGCATGTATAAAGTGAATAAAATTGGTCCTAGCACAGAACCTTGTGGAACTCCATAATTAACTTTAGTCTGTGAAGAAGATTCCCCATTTACATGAACAAATTGTAATCTATTAGACAAATATGATTCAAACCACCGCAGCGCAGTGCCTTTAATACCTATGGCATGCTCTAATCTCTGTAATAAAATTTTATGGTCAACAGTATCAAAAGCAGCACTGAGGTCTAACAGAACAAGCACAGAGATGAGTCCACTGTCCGAGGCCATAAGAAGATCATTTGTAACCTTCACTAATGCTGTTTCTGTACTATGATGAATTCTAAAACCTGACTGAAACTCTTCAAATAGAACATTCCTCTGCAGATGATCAGTTAGCTGTTTTACAACTACCCTTTCAAGAATTTTTGAGAGAAAAGGAAGGTTGGAGATTGGCCTATAATTAGCTAAGATAGCTGGGTCAAGTGATGGCTTTTTAAGTAATGGTTTAATTACTGCCACCTTAAAAGCCTGTGGTACATAGCCAACTAACAAAGATAGATTGATCATATTTAAGATCGAAGCATTAAATAATGGTAGGGCTTCCTTGAGCAGCCTGGTAGGAATGGGGTCTAATAAACATGTTGATGGTTTGGATGAAGTAACTAATGAAAATAACTCAGACAGAACAATCGGAGAGAAAGAGTCTAACCAAATACCGGCATCACTGAAAGCAGCCAAAGATAACGATACGTCTTTGGGATGGTTATGAGTAATTTTTTCTCTAATAGTTAAAATTTTGTTAGCAAAGAAAGTCATGAAGTCATTACTAGTTAAAGTTAATGGAATACTCAGCTCAATAGAGCTCTGACTCTTTGTCAGCCTGGCTACAGTGCTGAAAAGAAACCTGGGGTTGTTCTTATTTTCTTCAATTAGTGATGAGTAGAAAGATGTCCTAGCTTTACGGAGGGCTTTTTTATAGAGCAACAGACTCTTTTTCCAGGCTAAGTGAAGATCTTCTAAATTAGTGAGACGCCATTTCCTCTCCAACTTACGGGTTATCTGCTTTAAGCTACGAGTTTGTGAGTTATACCACGGAGTCAGGCACTTCTGATTTAAAGCTCTCTTTTTCAGAGGAGCTACAGCATCCAAAGTTGTCTTCAATGAGGATGTAAAACTATTGACGAGATACTCTATCTCACTTACAGAGTTTAGGTAGCTACTCTGCACTGTGTTGGTATATGGCATTAGAGAACATAAAGAAGGAATCATATCCTTAAACCTAGTTACAGTGCTTTCTGAAAGACCTCTAGTGTAATGAAACGTATTCCCCACTGCTGGGTAGTCCATCAGAGTAAATGTAAATGTTATTAAGAAATGATCAGACAGAAGGGAGTTTTCAGGGAATACTGTTAAGTCTTCTATTTCCATACCATAAGTCAGAACAAGATCTAAGGTATGATTAAAGTGGTGGGTGGACTCATTTACCTTTTGAGCAAAGCCAATAGAGTCTAATAATAGATTAAATGCAGTGTTGAGGCTGTCATTCTCAGCATCTGTGTGGATGTTAAAATCGCCCACTATAATTATCTTATCTGAGCTAAGCACTAAGTCAGACAAAAGGTCTGAAAATTCACAGAGAAACTCACAATAACGACCAGGTGGACGATAGATAATAACAAATAAAACTGTTTTTTGGGACTTCCAATTTGGATGGACAAGACTAAGAGTCAAGCTTTCAAATGAATTAAAGCTCTGTCTGGGTTTTTGATTAATTAATAAGCTGGAATGGAAGATTGCTGCTAATCCTCCGCCTCGGCCTGTGCTACGAGCATTCTGACAGTTAGTGTGACTCGGGGGTGTTGACTCATTTAAACTAACATATTCATCCTGCTGTAACCAGGTTTCTGTAAGGCAGAATAAATCAGTATGTTGATCAATTATTCTATCATTTACCAACAGGGACTTAGAAGAGAGAGACCTAATGTTTAATAGACCACATTTAACTGTTTTAGTCTGTGGTGCAGTTGAAGGTGGTATATTATTTTTTCTTTTTGAATTTTTATGCTTAAATAGATGTTTACTGGTTATTGGTGGTCTGGGAGCAGACACCGTCTCTACGGGGATGGGGTAATGAGGGGATGGCAGGGGGAGAGAAGCTGCAGAGAGGTGTGTAAGACTACAACTCTGCTTCCTGGTCCCAACCCTGGATAGTCACGGTTTGGAGGATTTAAGAAAATTGGCCAGATTTCTAGAAATGAGAGCTGCTCCATCCAAAGTGGGATGGATGCCGTCTCTCCTAACAAGACCAGGTTTTCCCCAGAAGCTTTGCCAATTATCTATGAAGCCCACCTCATTTTTTGGACACCACTCAGACAGCCAGCAATTCAGGGAGAACATGCGGCTAAACATGTCACTCCCGGTCTGATTGGGGAGGGGCCCAGAGAAAACTACAGAGTCCGACATTGTTTTTGCAAAGTTACACACCGATTTAATGTTAATTTTAGTGACCTCCGATTGGCGTAACCGGGTGTCATTACTGCCGACGTGAATTACAATCTTACCAAATTTACGCTTAGCCTTAGCCAGCAGTTTCAAATTTCCTTCAATGTCGCCTGCTCTGGCCCCAGAAGACAATTGACTATGGTTGCTGGTGTCGCTAACTTCACATTTCGCAAAACAGAGTCGCCAATAGCCAGAGTTTGATCCTCGGCCGGTGTGTCGTCGAGTGGGGAAAAACGGTTAGAATTGTGAACGGGTTGGCGGTGTACACGGGGCTTCTGTTTAGAACTACGCTTCCTCCTCACAGTCACCCAGTCGGGCTGCTTTCCCGGCTGCTCGGGATCTGCCAGGGGGTAACTAACGACGGCTAAGCTACCTTGGTCTGCACCGACTACAGGGGCCTGGCTAGCTGTAGAATTTTCCAAGGTGCGGAGCCGAGTCTCCAGTTCGCCCAGCCTGGCCTCCAAAGCTATGAATAAGCTACACTTATTACAAGTACCGTTACTGCTAAAGGAGGCCGAGGAATAACTAAACATTTCACACCCAGAGCAGAAAAGTGCGGGAGAGACAGGAGAAGCCGCCATGCTAAATCAGCTAAGAGCTAGTAGCTACGCTAAGCTAGCGGATTCCTAAAAACACGCAAAGTGAATAATGTGTAAATAATTTAGAGGTGATTCAGCAGGAGTGCTTTAGTTAAGGCATGTAAAGATTACACTGGGAAACAAATCGTAATCTAGATAACTAGATCAATCTAACTGCGCAGATTAAACAGCTAACAGACACAGAAAAACACCGCTGTGCTCCGGAACAGGAAGTGATACAATACCGCAGTGAGAGCCAACCACCAATAGAGGCAAGCAAGAGAGTCAAAAACTTATTTTTCATTGTATTGTACGTTTCAGTCAATTTATCCACAAATGTCTTTATATTAGATCCTGGAGCTCTGTAAACACAACTTATATATATATATATATTTTTTTAACATTAAATTTCCACAGTGGCAGATTACATATTTTCCAAAGAAAATGACATAGTTTGTACAATTTGACATTGATAATCTGAAGATACATAAAACACCACCCCTCCACCATGTTTTTGCATCCTGTTTATGGCAAAAAAAAAAAAATATCCCTCAAACTGCACGACATCAACTAACTCCTCTCAACCAAGTTTCAGTAGTTGCAATAACTGAAAAATGTTTGTTAGACATTCTTAAACAGTCCTGTATTTTTGAGAAATTTGCAAGAAGACTTCTACTGTTAAAATGTATAATGGAGAAAGTTCCATTTGTAATAGGATAATCCTTCAGTTGTTCTTCAGTAAAGTAGTAACACTGACTAATTTTCAAGAAAAAAAAAATCAGGATCAATATTGTTTATAAAGTAGTGAAATCCGTGTTCACTATCTTCAGAAATTCTTAAATTAAGTGCATGAGCAGGAACTTCATCAGATGAAGAAAAACAATCTATAGGATTAGACATTGATTTGATGAAGTGTCACCATTTTGTTTCCTTGTTTGCACCTTTCTTCAGTTATACTTCTACAGATCTTGTTCATCTCTAATAGTGTTTTAGCTTCTTCTGGTGAGCCATGTAGTTTAATATAGATTTTACAATTTGATGTCCATGTAGCCTGTATCTTGATTTGCTTTTTCATAAATTGAGCCTAAGTTTTTTTGTTTTTTTTTTTTTGTTAGATGTTCATTATTGTACACTAACCAATAGTTAATAGTAATATGTACAACCCCTGGCAAAAATTATGGAATCACCGGCCTCGGAGGATGTTCATTCAGTTTAATTTTGTAGAAAAAAGCAGATCACAGACATGACACAAAACTAAAGTCATTTCAAATGGTAACTTTCTGGCTTTAAGAAACACTATAAGAAATCAGGAAAAAAAACTGTAACAGTTACTTTTTTAGACCAAGCAGAGAGAAAGAAAATATGGAATCACTCAATTCTGAGGAATAAATTAAGTAGTAAGTAGCAACACCTGTTATGAATGTTTTTCTTTTTTACCATCCTCTCATGAATCATGTTGCTGTTCAGTCTCCCCCCACCTGATTTCACTCACTGTGCGCATTGATAGGCATGAAATAATTTTTTTTTTTTTTTAAAGAAAAAAAAAGCTTCCAACATGTGGTTTTTGAACGTACAATGTAAGCAGTCAGATCGCATCAGAGCATCGGGCTGTACAGTGTGAGAACATGAATCGTGCGCTCTGAATTTTTAACCCCTGCAGTTTTGTCGCACAGTTTGAGCTGGAGCCAAGTACGATTGAAAATATCGTACAATGTATGCCCAGCCTTAGACAAGTGTGGGGATGGAAACATGAACATTTCCAAGTCACTGAATATGTCTTGGACTTTATTTACAGTGATGAAAATAAGTATTTGAACACCCTGCGATTTTGCAAGTTCTCCCACTTAGAAATCATGGAGAGGTCTGAAATTTTCATCTTAGGTGCATGTCCACTGTGAGAGACATAACACTATGTAACACAGTTTTTGTTCCTGGCTTCTAAGTGTAATATTTCAACTGCTTATTTCTAAAGTCTATGGAAAAATGACTACATTCAGCACAAACTTTGATTTTATTTTTTTTTTACGTTGTAGGAAGTTCTAAAAGTTTCTTGAAATTTCTAGATAATTCTGGACAGTTCTAGCAGTTAAAGAATATTCTAGAAGACTACTCAGTAGTAGTGAAGGCGAATCGAGAATATTCTTGAAAACAGACAAATTTCAAAATATTGTCCTGATCACAGAAGCAGTTTCTGTGGAATAACAGCTATTTTTTATTTATTTAAGGCATAACAGGTTAGAAAAACACACTGTCTACCCAGGAACAAAACAAAAATAAAAATTTGTTACATAGGTTGGATTTGTGAGAATCTACTGGTAGCTGGAGGTACTTCCTGTCTTCGGAGTGAGATTGCATCTGAATTTTGGCTCTCTGTTGGGACTGTTTACACAGAGACTGCTACCTGCTGCTTTGGACTTTGAACTAACAGTCTTTTTCAAGACTTTTTTACCTTTTTACTTTTTTTACTTTTTTACTGTGCTCCAACGCCTAAGGAAGACCTCTAACGGTCGAAACATCGCGACGGAGCACTTTTATCAGCTAACTTTCATCAGCGTTGGCAAGCTAACTAGCTTGCTAACGCTTTCGTTTTTATTTTTTTAAAATTTTTTTTAGCACTGTTGTCGTGCGTTACCTGTGCTGCTCCACAGCGTGTTTAGTCGATTTTTATTTTATTTTAGCACCGTTGTCGTGCGTTCGCTGTTGTTGTGCGTTACCTGTGCTGCTTCATGGCCTGTTTGGTGCCTTAATTAAGGCACTCCTTCTGCTGAATCACCTCTAAATTATTTACACATTATTCACTTTGTGTGTTTTTAGGAATCCGCTAGGTTGCGTAGCTACTAGCTCTTAGCCGATTTAGCATGGCGGCTTCTCCTGTCTCTCCCGTACTTTTCTGCTCTGGGTGTGAAATGTTTAGTTATTCCTCGGCCTCCTTTAGCAGTAACGGTACTTGTAATAAGTGCAGCTTATTCGTAGCTTTGGAGGCCAGGCTGGGCGAATTGGAGACTCGGCTCCGCACCGTGGAAAATTCTACAGCTAGCCAGGCCCCTGTAGTCGGTGCGGACCAAGGTAGCTTAGCCGCCGTTAGTTCCCCCCTGGCAGATTCCGGGCAGTCGGGAAAGCAGGCTGACTGGGTGACTGTGAGGAGGAAGCGTAGCCCTAAACAGAAGCCCCGTGTACACCGTCAACCCGTTCACATCTCTAACCGTTTTTCCCCACTCGACGATACACTCGCCGAGGATCAAACTCTGGTTATTGGCGACTCTGTTTTGAGAAATGTGAAGTTAGCGACACCAGCAACCATTGTCAATTGTCTTCCGGGGGCCAGAGCAGGCGACATCGAAGGACATTTGAAATTGCTGGCTAAGGCTAAGCGTAAATTTGGTAAGATTGTAATTCACGTCGGCAGTAATGACACTCGGTTACGCCAATCGGAGGTCACTAAAATTAACATTAAATCGGTGTGTAACTTTGCTAAAACAATGTCGGACTCTGTAGTTTTCTCTGGGCCCCTCCCCAATCAGACCGGGAGTGACATGTTTAGCCGCATGTTCTCCTTGAATTGCTGGCTGTCTGAGTGGTGTCCAAAAAATGAGGTGGGTTGTTAGGAGAGACGGCATCCATCCCACTTTGGATGGAGCAACTCTCATTTCTAGAAATCTGGCCAATTTTCTTGGATCCTCCAAACTGTGACTGTCCAGCGTTGGGACCAGGAGGCAGAGCTGTGGTCTTATACACCTCTCTGCAGCTTCTCTCCCCTTGCCGTCCCCTCGTTGCCCCGTCCCCGTGGAGACGGTGCCTGCTCCCAGGCCACCAATAATCAGCAAAAATCTATTTAAGCATAAAAATTCAAAAAGAAAAAATAATATAGCACCTTCAATTGCACCACAGACTAAAACAGTTAAATGTGGTCTATTAAACATTAGGTCTCTCTCTTGTAAGTCCCTGTTGGTAAATGATATAATAATTGATCAACGTATTGATTTATTCTGCCTAACAGAAACCTGGTTACAGCAGGATGAATATGTTAGTTTAAATGAGTCAACACCCCCGAGTCACACTAACTGTCAGAATGCTCGTAGCACGGGCCGGGGCGGAGGATTAGCAGCAATCTTCCATTCCAGCTTATTAATTAATCAAAACCTAGACAGAGCTTTAATTCATTTGAAAGCTTGTCTCTTAGTCTTGTCCATCCAAATTGGAAGTCTCAGAAACCAGTTTTATTTGTTATTATCTATCGTCCACCTGGTCGTTACTGTGAGTTTCTCTGTGAGTTTTCAGACCTTTTGTCTGACTTAGTGCTTAGCTCAGATAAGATCATTATAGTGGGCGATTTTAACATCCACACAGATGCTGAGAATGACAGCCTCAACACTGCATTTAATCTATTATTAGACTCTATTGGCTTTGCTCAAAAAGTAAATGAGTCCACCCACCACTTTAATCATATCTTAGATCTTGTTCTGACTTATGGTATGGAAATAGAAGACTTAACAGTATTCCCTGAAAACTCCCTTCTGTCTGATCATTTTTTAATAACATTTACATTTACCCTGATGGACTACCCTGCAGTGGGGAATAAGTTTCATTACACTAGAAGTCTTTCAGAAAGCGCTGTAACTAGGTTTAAGGATATGATTCCTTCTTTATGTTCTCTAATGTCATATACCAACACAGAGCAGAGTAGCTACCTAAACTCTGTAAGGGAGTTAGAGTATCTCGTCAATAGTTTTACATCCTCATTGAAGACAACCTTGGATGCTGTAGCTCCTCTGAAAAAGAGAGCTTTAAATCAGAAGTGTCTGACTCCGTGGTATAACTCACAAACTCGTAGCTTAAAGCAGATAACCCGTAAGTTGGAGAGGAAATGGCGTCTCACTAATTTAGAAGATCTTCACTTAGCCTGGAAAAAGAGTTTGTTGCTCTATAAAAAAGCCCTCCGTAAAGCTAGGACATCTTTCTATCAATCAATCAATCAGTCAACTTTTTTCTTATATAGCGCCAAATCACAACAAACAGTTGCCCCAAGGCGCTCCATATTGCAAGGCAAGGCCATACAATAACCATGAAAAACCCCAACGGTCAAAACGACCCCCTATGAGCAAGCACTTGGCCACAGTGGGAAGGAAAAACTCCCTTTTAACAGGAAGAAACCTCCAGCAGAACCAGGCTCAGGGAGGGGCAGTCTTCTGCTGAGACTGGTTGGGGCTGAGGGAAAGAACCAGGAAAAAGACATGCCGAGAAGGGGGGCAGAGATCGATCACTAATGATTAAATGCAGAGTGATGCATACGGAGCAAAAAAAGAAAGAAACAGTGCATCATGGGAACCCCCCCACAGTCTACGTCTAAAGCAACATAACCAAGGGATGGTCCAGGGTCACCCGATCCAGCCCTAACTATAAGCCTTAGCGAAAAGAAAAGTTTTAAGCCTAATCTTAAAAGTAGAGAGGGTATCTGTCTCCCTGATCTGAATTGGGAGCTGGTTCCACAGGAGAGGAGCCTGAAAGCTGAAGGCTCTGCCTCCCATTCTACTCTTACAAACCCTAGGAACTACAAGTAAGCCCGCAGCCCGTATAAGTAAGAAGAAGAATTTTAAATTCTATTCTAGAATTAACAGGAAGCCAATGAAGAGAGGCCAACACGGGTGAGATATGCTCTCTCCTGCTAGTCCCCGTCAGTACTCTAGCTGCAGCATTCTGAACCAACTGAAGGCTTTTTAGGGAACTTTTAGGACAACCTGATAATAATGAATTATAATAGTCCAGCCTAGAGGAAATAAATGCATGAATTAGTTTTTCAGCATCACTCTGAGACAAGACCTTTCTGATTTTAGAGATATTGCGTAAATGAAAAAAGGCAGTCCTACATATTTGTTTAATATGCGCTTTGAATGACATATCCTGACCAAAAATAACTCCAAGATTTCTCACAGTATTACCAGAGATCAGGGAAATGCCATCCAGAGTAACGATCTGGTTAGACACCATGCTTCTAAGATTTGTGGGGCCTAGTACAATAACTTCAGTTTTATCTGAGTTTAAAAGCAGGAAATTAGAGGTCATCCATGTCTTTATGTCTGTAAGACAATCCTGCAGTTTAGCTAATTGGTGTGTATCCTCTGGCTTCATGGATAGATAAAGCTGGGTATCATCTGCGTAACAATGAAAATTTAAGCAATACCGTCTAATAATACTGCCCAAGGGAAGCATGTATAAAGTTAATAAAATTGGTCCTAGCACAGAACCTTGTGGAACTCCATAATTAACTTTAGTCTGTGAAGAAGATTCCCCATTTACATGAACAAACTGTAATCTATTAGACAAATATGATTCAAACCACCGCAGCGCAGTGCCTTTAATACCTATGACATGCTCTAATCTCTGTAATAAAATTTTATGGTCAACAGTATCAAAAGCAGCACTGAGGTCCAACAGAACAAGCACAGAGATAAGTCCACTGTCCGAAGCCATAAGATCATTTGTAACCTTCACTAATGCTGTTTCTGTACTATGATGAATTCTAAAACCTGACTGAAACTCTTCAAATAGACCATTCCTATGCAGGTGATCAGTTAGCTGTTTTACAACTACCCTCTCAAGAATCTTTGAGAGAAAAGGAAGGTTGGAGATTGGCCTATAATTAGCTAAGATAGCTGGGTCAAGTGATGGCTTTTTAAGTAATGGTTTAATTACTGCCACCTTAAAGGCCTGTGGTACATAACCAACTAACAAAGATAGATTGATCATATTTAAGATTGAAGCATTAAATAATGGTAGGACTTCCTTGAGCAGCCTGGCAGGAATGGGGTCTAATAAGCATGTTGATGGTTTGGATGAAGTAACTAATGAAAATAACTCAGACAGAACAATCGGAGAGAAAGAGTCTAACCAAATACCGGCATCACTGAAAGCAGCCAAAGATAACGATACATCTTTGGGATGGTTATGAGTAATTTTTTCTCTAATAGTCAAAATTTTGTTAGCAAAGAAAGTCATGAAGTCATCCCTAGTTAAAGTTAATGGAATACTCAGCTCAATAGAGCTCTGACTCTTTGTCAGCCTGGCTACAGTGCTGAAAAGAAACCTGGGGTTGTTCTTATTTTCTTCAATTAGTGATGAGTAGAAAGATGTCCTAGCTTCACGGATGGCTTTCTTATAGAGCAACAAACTCTTTTTCCAGGCTAAGTGAAGATCTTCTAAATTAGTGAGACGCCATTTCCTCTCCAACTTACGGGTTATCTGCTTTAAGCTACGAGTTTGTGAGTTATACCACGGAGTCAGACACTTCTGATTTAAAGCTCTCTTTTTCAGAGGAGCTACAGCATCCAAAGTTGTCTTCAATGAGGATGTAAAACTATTGACGAGATACTCTAGCTCCCTTACAGAGTTTAGGTAGCTACTCTGCTCTGTGTTGGTATATGACATTAGAGAACATAAAGAAGGAATCATATCCTTAAACCTAGTTACAGCGCTTTCTGAAAGACTTCTAGTGTAATGAAACTTATTCCCCACTGCAGGGTAGTCCATCAGGGTAAATGTAAATGTTATTAAAAAATGATCAGACAGAAGGGAGTTTTCAGGGAATACTGTTAAGTCTTCTATTTCCATACCATAAGTCAGAACAAGATCTAAAATATGATTAAAGTGGTGGGTGGACTCATTTACTTTTTGAGCAAAGCCGATAGAGTCTAATAATAGATTAAATGCAGTGTTGAGGCTGTCAATCTCAGCATCTGTGTGGATGTTAAAATCGGCCACTATAATTATCTTATCTGAGCTAAGCACTAAGTCAGACAAAAGGTCTGAAAATTCACAGAGAAACTCACAGTAACGACCAGGTGGACGATAGATAATAACAAATAAAAGTGGTTTTTGGGACTTCCAATTTGGATGGACAAGACTAAGAGACAAGCTTTCAAATGAATTAAAGCTCTGTCTAGGTTTTTGATTAATTAATAAGCTGGAATGGAAGATTGCTGCTAATCCTCTGCCCCGGCCCGTGCTACGAGCATTCTGACAGTTAGTGTGACTCGGGGGTGTTGACTCATTTAAACTAACATATTCATCCTGCTGTAACCAAGTTTCTGTTAGGCAGAATAAATCAATACGTTGATCAATTATTATATCATTTACCAACAGGGACTTAGAAGAAAGAGACCTAATGTTTAATAGACCACATTTAACTGTTTTAGTCTGTGGTGCAATTGAAGGTGCTATATTATTTTTTCTTTTTGAATTTTTATGCTTAAATAGATTTTTGCTAGTTATTGGTGGTCTGGGAGCAGGCACCGTCTCTACGGGGATGGGGTAATAAGGGGATGGCAGGTGGAGAGAAGCTGCAGAGAGGTGTATAAGACCACAGCTCTGCCTCCTGGTCCCAACGCTAGACAGTCACAGTTTGGAGGATCCAAAAAAATTGGCCAGATTTCTAGAAATGAGAGCTGCTCCCTCTAACGTGGGATGGATGCCGTCTCTCCTAACAAGACCAGGTTTTCCCCAGAAGCTTTGCCAATTATCAATGAAGCCCACCTCATTTTTTGGACACCACTCAGACAGCCAGCAATTCAAGGAGAACATGCGGCTAAACATGTCACTCCCGGTCTGATTGGGGAGGGGCCCAGAGAAAACAACAGAGTCCGACATTGTTTTTGCAAAGTTACACACCGATTTAATGTTAATTTTAGTGACCTCCGATTGGCGTAACAGAGTGTCATTACTGCCGACGTGAATTACAATCTTACCAAATTTACGCTTAGCCTTAGCCAGCAATTTCAAATGTCCTTCGATGTCGCCTGCTCTGGCCCCCGGAAGACAATTGACAATGGTTGCTGGTGTCGCTAACTTCACATTTCTCAAAACAGAGTCGCCAATAACCAGAGTTTGATCCTCGGCGGGTGTGTCGTCGAGTGGGGAAAAACGGTTAGAGATGTGAACGGGTTGACGGTGTACACGGGGCTTCTGTTTAGTGCTACGCTTCCTCCTCACAGTCACCCAGTCAGCCTGCTTTCCCGACTGCACGGGATCTGCCAGGGGGGAACTAACGGCGGCTAAGCTACCTTGGTCCGCACCGACTACAGGGGCCTGGCTAGCTGTAGAATTTTCCACGGTGCGGAGCCGAGCCTCCACTTCACCCAGCCTGGCCTCCAAAGCTACAAATAAGCTGCACTTATTACAAGTACCGTTACTGCTAAAGGAGGCCGAGGAATAACTAAACATTTCACACCCAGAGCAGAAAAGTGCGGGAGAGACAGGAGAAGCCGCCATGCTAATCGGCTAAGAGCTAGTAGCTACGCTAAGCTAGCGGATTCCCAAAAACACACAAAGTGAATAATGTGCAAATAATCCAGAGGTGATTCAGCAGAAGGAGTGCCCCAATCAAGGCACCAAACAGGCCATGAAGCAGCACAGGCAACGCACGACAACGGTGCTAAAATAAAATAAAAATAAAAAAAATAAAAACGAAAGCGTTAGCAAGCTAGTTAGCCTGCCAACGCTAATGAAAGTTAGCTGATAAAAGTGCTCCGTCGCGATGTTTCGACCGTTAGAGGTCTTCCTTAGGCGTTGGAGCACAGTAAAAAGTTAATAAAAAAAAATGTAAAAAGTAAAAAAGTAAAAAAGTCTTGAAAAAGACTGTTAGTTCAAGTCCAAAGCAGCAGGTAGCAGTCTCTGTGTAAACAGTCCCAACACTGTCTAAGAAACACGAAGAGCTACTCATCACTAATTGAAGAAAATAAGAACAACCCCAGGTTTCTTTTCAGCACTGTAGCCAGGCTGACAGAGTCAGAGCTCTATTGAGCTGAGTATTCCATTAACTTTAACTAGTAATGACTTCATGACTTTCTTTGCTAACAAAATTTTGACTATTAGAGAAAAAATTACTCATAACCATCCCAAAGATGTATCGTTATCTTTGGCTGCTTTCAGTGATGCCGGTATTTGGTTAGACTCTTTCTCTCCGATTGTTCTGTCTGAGTTATTTTCATTAGTTACTTCATCCAAACCATCAACATGTTTATTAGACCCCATTCCTGCCAGGCTGCTCAAGGAAGTCCTACCATTATCCAATGCTTCAATCTTAAATATGATCAATCTATCTTTGTTAGTTGGTTATGTACCACAGGCCTTTAAGGTGGCAGTAATTAAACCATTACTTAAAAAGCCATCACTTGACCCAGCTATCTTAGCTAATTATAGGCCAATCTCCAACCTTCCTTTTCTCTCAAAGATTCTTGAGAGGGTAGTTGTAAAACAGCTAACTGATCACCTGCAGAGGAATGGTCTATTTGAAGAGTTTCAGTCAGGTTTTAGAATTCATCATAGTACAGAAACAGCATTAGTGAAGGTTACAAATGATCTTCTTATGGCTTCGGACAGTGGACTTATCTCTGTGCTTGTTTTGTTGGACCTCAGTGCTGCTTTTGATACTGTTGACCATAAAATTTTATTACAGAGATTAGAGCATGTCATAGGTATTAAAGGCACTGTGCTGCGGTGGTTTGAATCATATTTGTCTAATAGATTACAGTTTGTTCATGTAAATGGGGAATCTTCTTCACAGACTAAAGTTAATTATGGAGTTCCACAAGGTTCTGTGCTAGGACCAATTTTATTCACTTTATACATGCTTCCCTTAGGCAGTATTATTAGACGGTATTGCTTAAATTTTCATTGTTACGCAGATGATACCCAGCTTTATCTATCCATGAAGCCAGAGGATACACACCAATTAGCTAAACTGCAGGATTGTCTTACAGACATAAAGACATGGATGACCTCTAATTTCCTGCTTTTAAACTCAGATAAAACTGAAGTTATTGTACTTGGCCCCACAAATCTTACAAGCATGGTGTCTAACCAGATCGTTACTCTGGATGGCATTTCCCTGATCTCTAGTAATACTGTGAGAAATCTTGGAGTCATTTTTGATCAGGATATGTCATTCAAAGCGCATATTAAACAAATATGTAGGACTGCCTTTTTGCATTTACGCAATATCTCTAAAATCAGAAAGGTCTTGTCTCCGAGTGATGCTGAAAAATGAATTCATGCATTTATTTCCTCTAGGCTGGACTATTGTAATTCATTATTATCAGGTTGTCCTAAAAGTTCCCTAAAAAGCCTTCAGTTGGTTCAGAATGCTGCAGCTAGAGTACTGACGGGGACTAGCAGGAGAGAGCATATCTCACCCGTGTTGGCCTCTCTTCATTGGCTTCCTGTTAATTCTAGAATAGAATTTAAAATTCTTCTTCTTACTTATAAGGTTTTGAAAAATCAGGTCCCATCTTATTTTAGGGACCTCGTAGTACCATATTACCCCATTAGAGCGCTTCGCTCTCAGACTGCAGGCTTACTTGTAGTTCCTAGGGTTTGTAAGAGTAGAATGGGAGGCAGAGCCTTCAGCTTTCAGGCTCCTCTCCTGTGGAACCAGCTCCCAATTCAGATCAGGGGGACAGATACCCTCTCTACTTTTAAGATTAGGCTTAAAACTTTCCTTTTCGCTAAGGCTTATAGTTAGGGCTGGATCAGGTGACCCTGGACCATCCCTTGGTTATGCTGCTTTAGACGTAGACTGTGGGGGGGTTCCCATGATGCACTGTTTCTTTCTCTTTTTGCTCTGTATGCATCACTCTGCATTTAATCATTAGTGATCGAACTCTGCCCCCCTTCACAGCATGTCTTTTTCCTGGTTCTTTCCCTCAGCCCCAACCAGTCTCAGCAGAAGACTGCCCCTCCCTGAGCCTGGTTCTGCTGGAGGTTTCTTCCTGTTAAAAGGGAGTTTTTCCTTCCCACTGTAGCCAAGTGCTTGCTCATAGGGGGTTGTTTTGACCGTTGGGGTTTTTTCATAATTATTGTATGGCCTTGCCTTACAATATAGAGCGCCTTGGGGCAACTGTTTGTTGTGATTTGGCGCTATATAAGAAAAAAGTTGATTGATTGATTGATAGTGTAATCTTAAAAAAAAAAAAAAAAAAAAAAAAATCTGGAAATCACAATGTATGATATATATATATATATATATATATATATATATATATATATATATATATATATATATATATATATTTTATTTTTTTTAAATCATTTATTTGTATGTTACTGCTGCAAATAAGTATTTGACCACCTACCAACCAGCAAGAATTCTGGCTCACACAGACCTGTTAATTTTTCTTTTAAGAAGCCCTCTTATTCTGCACTCTTTACCTGTATTAATTGTACCTGTTTGAACTTGTTAACTGTATAACAGACACCTGTTCACACACTCAGTCAATCACACTCCACCCTGTCCACCATAGCCAAGACCAAAGAGCTGTCTAAGGACACCAGGGACAAAACTGTAGACCTGCACATTGCTGGGATGGACTACAGGACAACAGGCAAGCAGCTTGGTAGAAGACAACAACTGTTCTGATTATTTATTAGAAAGTGGAAGAAACACAAGATGACTGTCAATCTCCCTCGGTCTGGGATTCCATGCAAGATCTCACTTTGTGGGGTAAGGATGATTCTGAGAAAGCTAAGAAGTACACAGGAGGACCTGGTCAATGACCTGAAGAGAGCTGGGACCACAGTCACAAAGATTACATTAGTAACACATGATGCTGTCATGGTTTAAAATGCTGCAGGGCAGCAAGGTCCCCTGCTCAAGCCAGCACATGTCCAGGCCCGTTTGAAGTTCACCAGTGACCATCTGGATGATCCAGAGGAGGCATGGGAGAAGGTCATGTGGTCAGATGAGACCAGAATAGAGCTTTTTGGAATCAACTCCACTTACCATATTTAGAGGATGAGAACAACCCCAAGAAAACCATCCCAACCGTGAAGCATGGGGGTGGAAACATCATATTCTGGGGGTGCTCTTCTGCAAAGGGGGCAAGACGACTGCACCGTATTGAAGGGGGGATGGATGGGGTCATGTATTGTGAGATTTTGGAAAACAACCTCCTTCCCTCAGTAAGAGCATTGAAGATGGGTCATGGCTGGGTCTTCAACATGACAATGACCCCAAACACACAGCCAGGGCAACTAAGGAGGGGCTCCGTAAGAAGCATTTCAAGGTCCTGGAGTGGCCTGGCCAGTCTCCAGACCTGAACTCAATAGAAAATCTTTGGAAAGAGCTGAAATGCCAAACCTGAAAGATCTAGAGAAGATCTGTATGGAGGAGTGGACCAAAATTCTTGCTGCAGTGTGTGCAAACCTGGTGAAAAACTACAGGAAATGTTTGACTACTGTATCAAATATTAACATTGATTTTCACAGGTGTTCTAATACGTATTTGCAGCAGTAACATACAAATAAATTATTAAAAAATCATACATTATTTCCGGATTTTTTTTTTTCCCAGATTGTGTCTCTCACAGTGGACATGCACCTAAGATGAAAATTTCAGACCCCTCCATGATTTCTAAGTGGGAGAACTTGCGAAATCGCAGGGTGTTCAAATACTTATTTTCCTCACTGTACATCAATTATGAAGAAATACAAAAGTTTCTTTCACCAAAACATCAAATCTAGGCTTTCATCTCAAATGTACTTTCTGTCAATTTGTAGCTGAACTTTCAGGTCTTCTTTTTAAGAAAATCTTCCTCTACACCACTTCATCAGGAAGCTGGATTTTATATTTTTAATTCATTTATATCAAGTTGTAGAGATTTGCTTTCAGTTTTAGTTTAAGGAAGATAATTTTAGAAATAAAATGTATTTGAAATGGAATAAACAAATTAAAATGTGTGAAATACCAAGTGTTCCAATACTTTTGAGGGCAATTGAGAAACACTGAGTAGCAGCGTCTTACATCTCATATATTCTGCAGCAGATAAGAGAATATTTATAGGGAAATCCGGCAAATGATGTTACAAGCATCAATTTTGCCACAAATAATCCATAGACATTAACTCTTCAAAAAACTGATTGGCCACTTGAATTTTCAATAGGCAGCCAGGTAGGGGTCAATTGAAGAATTACACAGGGGTCAAAATTAGAAGATGCTCCAATCATATAGAAAACTTCACCACATTATTTGCTTGATCATAAAGATTCCAAAAAGGTATAGTTTGGGCAATCTGTGACTGAATGTTATGGAGTTTTGATAATTAGCCAGAGCCCAGGCTTGCTGGTAGGTGACCGCAGCCAAAGCCCAGGCCTGATAGTGCAGCCACCGCTGTCACTCGCCCTGCGCCTCTGGCGCTTGTCAGCTCCGCAGCTGCTGCTGAAAAATTCCACCATCGGCACTCGTCACCTTCACCATCGAGGCCCGCCAGCCCAGCCGCCACTGCTGGAAAAACTCTGCCCTCGGCACTAGTCAGCCCTGCTGTCAAAGCCCATCAGGTCCGCCGCTGCTACTTCGTCAGCTGCGTCGTCGAACCTCGACAGTGCCACTGCTGCTGGACTGCATCACACTCTCCGAACTGCGTCACACTGAACAGACTGTGTCACTCTGACCAAGAAGCCCGTCACTGACCAGGAAACATGATGAATTGGTCGTGGACCTACTAAAGGTGATAGTGGTTCAACGTCCTTCCTGGATGATGAGGTAGCCCTATTTAGGGATACCCCGTCTGCCTCAATTCGAGGACGCCTCTAGCAAAGGTAAGGTAAATGAGGCTCACCCATTCCCTCAACCTGGCTCGCATACCACGGTCAGCGGGTCTCCAATTATGTGGTAGCAAATGATGGCAAAGAATTGAGATTGCATGCTGGAATGTACGGTCCCTCCTCAACAACCCTCTCAACCCGATCAGAAAATCTGCCCTCTTCAGGAAGCAACAGAATGAGTACTGTATTGACATTGTTGCCTATTGGAGATGATATTTACAGACTCGGGAAGAGCGCAAAAACATTACATTACACCTTTTTCTGGTCCGGTGTCACCAACTGAATGTTCTTATTTGCTTTTATGGTAGGAGGGCTGATTGGGTTATGCGCTGCCCTGACCTACCGGAAAATTGGCAAGATGGCTACTATCAGAACCACAACCCCACAACTGTCCGTCATGATTACTGAGGTGGGCAAGGCAGTACACTCTCAGACTGTTAACGTTTGACCTAAATGCAAGTTGGAAAACATCTCAGAGTAAATATCTGCTTTGCAAAGGAAGATGTTGGAGACCAAGGAATATTCATAAATTGGATTTCAACAGTCAGAGGAGCAGCAGATGGAATTTCTGTGTCTTTCTGCCAAACCCAAAACAACAGCCTTATCAGTTACTGAAGGTCAAATTGCCCCAATTGTTTTTGCTCCAGAAGGATTTCAGCGGTTTTGGTGAAGCATTCGGCTCCCCGCTTATCTGCCCTTATTCCCTCTGCTACAGCCTGATGTTGTCAAGGCAACTCCAGACTTTATGCACACACGGACAGCGACTTAAACTCATTTGCACACATGCCTAAAAAATCGATTCACTCCGAATCGCGATTCTTATTTATTACGATTCTGAATCGATTCTGAGTTAAATACATTCTGGACCACAACTCACTCCGCATTCTCTATTGCTCACTGATCTTACCATATTTACACTATTGTGCAGAGGTCTGGGGCAGTAATTATAAATATACAACACAACCATTATTCATACTGCAGAAAAGAGCTATAAGAATAATTCATAATACTGGTTATAGAGACCATACAAATTCACTATTCTTAAAATCCAAAATTTTAAAATTTACTGATCTGGTTCATTTTCAATCAGTACAAATCATGTATAAAGCAATAAACAATTCCTGGAAATATTAAAAACATGTTCTTTAATAGAGTAAGGGATTATAATCTGAGGGGGGAGTTTAACTTAAAACATCAGTGGGCACGTACAACATTTAAAGGTTTTTGTATTTCTGTTTGTGGAGTGAGGATGTGGAACAGATTGAGGGTGGAGCTCAAGCAATGTCCAAGCATGAATCAGTTTAAGCAGCGGTATAGGTACATGTTTTTTTTTTTTTCTAGGTATAAGGAGGAGGAAGGGTGTTGAGGGTTAGGGTGTTTTGTTGATCAATGTTTAGTTGTGTGCACTTTGTTTTTCTATCTTGTAAATATGTAGTATAGAATCACATGCATTGCATATGTATGTGGGTATGTGTGTATATATGTATGTATCTACACTAGAGATGTTTATGATGACGGGACTTGAGTTTGTGTTGTGTTAAATGTGTTTGTAGCATGGCCCAAGCAGAGGGTCACCCCTTAAAGTCTGGTCTGCTTGAGGTTTCTTCCTCAATACATCGGAGGGAGTTTTTCCTTACCACTGTCGCCTGTGTGCTTGCTCTGGGGGTTGGTAATGAGTACGTATATATGTATGTATGTATATGTATGTGTATGTGTATATATGTGTGTATGTGTGTGTATGTGTATATGTATATATGTGTGTATATGTACACTCAACAAAAATATAAACGCAACACTTTTGGTTTTGCTCCCATTTTGTATGAGATGAACTCAAAGATCTAAAACTTTTTCCACATACACAATATCACCATTTCCCTCAAATATTGTTCACAAACCAGTCTAAATCTGTGATAGTGAGCACTTCTCCTTTGCTGAGATAATCCATCCCACCTCACAGGTGTGCCATATCAAGATGCTGATTAGACACCATGATTAGTGCACAGGTGTGCCTTGGACTGTCCACAATAAAAGGCCACTCTGAAAGGTGCAGTTTTATCACACAGCACAATGCCACAGATGTTGCAAGATCTGAGGGAGTGTGCAATTGGCATGCTGACAGCAGGAATGTCAACCAGAGCTGTTGCTCGTGTATTGAATGTTCATTTCTCTACCATAAGCCGTCTCCAAAGGCGTTTCAGAGAATTTGGCAGTACATCCAGCCAGCCTCACAACCGCAGACCACGTGTAACCACACCAGCCCAGGACCTCCACATCCAGCATGTTCACCTCCAAGATCGTCTGAGACCAGCCACTCGGACAGCTGCTGAAACAATCAGTTTGCATAACCAAAGAATTTCTGCACAAACTGTCAGAAACCATCTCAGGGAAGCTCATCTGCATGCTCGTCGTCCTCATCGGGGTCTCGACCTGACTCCAGTTCGTCGTCGTAACCGACTTGAGTGGACAAATGCTCACATTCGCTGGCGTTTGGCACGTTGGAGAGGTGTTCTCTTCACGGATGATGCGAAGGAGATGTGTTGCACTGCATGAGGCAAATGGTGGTCACACCAGATACTGACTGGTATCCCCCCCCCAATAAAACAAAACTGCACCTTTCAGAGTGGCCTTTTATTGTGGACAGTCTAAGGCACACCTGTGCACTAATCATGGTGTCTAATCAGCATCTTGGTATGGCACACCTGTGAGGTGGGATGGATTATCTCAGCAAAGGAGAAGTGCTCACTATCACAGATTTAGACTGGTTTGTGAACAATATTTGAGGGAAATGGTGATACTGTGTATGTGGAAAAAGTTTTAGATCTTTGAGTTCATCTCATCCAAAATGGGAGCAAAACCAAAAGTGTTGCATTTATATTTTTGTTGAGTGTATGTATGTATGTATATATGTGTATGTGTATATATGTATGTATATATATAAGGGGTGGGTGTTTATAAGCTTTGCTTCTGCTCACCCCCTTTTGGTTACACATGTCACTGTGGAATTGTCTTGTGTATCAGTTTTTTGTTACTGTTGAGTTTGTATGCCAAATAAATTCATTAATTCATTCATACTCACTACCTATTTTGGCCTTCTGTGGTTCTGTTGTTCACGTAATCTGTTCACATCAGTATTTATGCAACCACCAGCAAAGATCGCATTATACTTTAGTGTAGTGCCACCTTTTCTTAATGTAAATATTTTGTATGATTCTTGCTGCTGCAACAAGTGATTTTCCCCATTGTGGGATCAATAAAGTTTATCTTATCTAAATTTGGCAGTCAGAGCAATTGTTAAGTTGAACTTTTTCCATGTGAGGCAGCTGGTCAAAATAAAGTCTGTTCTCTCAAGGCAACACTTTGAGACAATCATGTCTTTGTTCCTACTCAGCTGAATTACTGTAATTCACTGTATGTGGGCGTTAGTTTGTCCTCCACCTGCACGTCTTTTGCTGCCACATAAAAAGGAGCAGATTTCCCCCGTTTTATCCTCACTCCACTGGCTGCCCAAACAGTTTAGGATTCATTTTAAAATTCTTTTCTTTGTTTTTAAATCTCTGAATGCTCTTGCCCCGGCCTCCCTCTCTGAGTTCCTACACGCTTATAAACCCAACGGCTCTCTCAGGTCAGCTGATCAGCTGCCCCTGAATGTGCTGCAAACTAAGCACAAGCTCAGAGGGGATTCGCTGCTCCAGCTCCAAAATGATTTTCCGACCTGCCTCAGCAGATTAGACAGACCTCATGTCTGTCTGCTTTTAAATCTTTAAAAACTCTTCTCTCGTCCTTGACCTTTGACACCTATTAAGACATTTACTTCATTTATTTGATTTTATCTTATTCCTTTTTAATCATGTGGTTGCTATTTTTACTTGTGTTATGGTTTTTAATTATTTTAGTTGTATTTTATTTACAATTGTACGTCTTGTGTGAACTGTTGATGATTTTCATTTATTCTTCTGTACAGAATTTTGGCCTTCTGTGGTTGTTTTGAAGTGCTTAACAAATAAATTTGGTTGGTAATCAGACTGATGTGCAGCCTCGGCAGTAAAGATGGGTATCGATAAGATTATATCAATTCCATTATTGATATTGATACCATTATCGATCCGATTCCCTTATTGCTTATTTTTATAAAGCTTATTTTTATTCTCTTTCTTATGATAGTTTTTATTTTTTTTTTTATCTGTTTTATTCTTTTACTTCTGTTTTTAATTATGTATTTGATTTTTTTTTTTTATGTTGAACTGTTCTATGTGAGGCACCTTGAGACAGCTTTTGTTGTAATTTGGCGCTTTCTAAGCTGATTGAATTGAAATTGAACATTTTATTGAGTCTTATGCTGCGTTCACACCGGGGGCGAAGTGAGCGACAGCAGCGACAGGTTGCCATGTAATCCCTATGGAACGACGCGTTTTGGCGCCAAGTCACGCAGAGAGAGATGAATGAAGCGACGCGAGTGAAGCAATTTTGAGTGATTGGCGCGATATTGCGTCGCATTACGCCGCGTTGCCCTCCTCCTTAAGTTAAAAAATCTGAACTTTTTCGTCTTGTTGCACCACGATGACCAATCAGAAACTGAATATGTAGTGATGTGGAGATGTCTGGAGTTTGACTGAAGATGTGAACATGTCCTGTATCTGGTAGCAGCCTGTGAGCAGGACTTATGTCTCTTTTGTCCTTTATTTCACAATTATGAATTGTGAGTTATTGGAGCGAGCAGCAGCACCACCGCAGGGGGAGCGGAGTCTCTTTTTCGTATTATTTTATGTGCGCGCGCGAGCGAATCGTCCATGGAGATTATTTTACTTAACTACAGATGTATAATAAAACAAATGGTGACTGGTTTCTAAACACCATTATGACAGAGTTTTTTTGGGAAGAGCGAGGAGCAGCCCCACAACAAGCAGCGAAGTTTCTTTTTTTTTTTTTTTACGTGCGTGCATGAGCGAATCGTCCATGGGGGAGCGGAGTTTGTTTCTTTTTTCTTTTACGTGCGCGTGCAGCGAATCATCTGTGGAGAATATTTTATTAATTAACTACACAGATGTATAATAAAACAAATGGTGACTGGTTTCTAAACACAGTTATGACAGAGTTTTTGGTGGAAGAGCGAGGAGCAGCCCCACAGCAGGCAGCAGAGTTTCTTTTTATCGTTTACATGTGCGCGCGTGAACGGGACAGTCCTCAAACTGGGTCCCGCAGAGGCGGAAGGACCACTGAAAGCAGCCGTCATCCAGATGCAGCTCCTGCAGCAAATAGTGATACTCCCTGAATTGGGAACGTCTCATGACGTTTGTCAGCTTTCCACAACAACTTGCTTCATGTGATCAAGGTCTGTCATGTTAACTTGACTGACAACCGAAGCCGGCGAGCGGAATGGAAGCTCCTCCTATTTGATGACGCACTGGGGCGAATTTTCGCAGCAAAAGCAGAGCGACACACCGGGCGATGGTGGTGCGTCCGTCGCCACGCGACCCCCGCAAATTTGTAATGTCTGATCGCGCCCGCTGTGAACGCGGCATTAAAGTAAATAAATATGAAATTGGTCACTGGATCCTTAAACTTTGGACATAATAAACGCTACATGGTGGATCCTTGATCTCTGGACATAAATAGGACTAAACAAAATCTGTAGTTATTGTCAAAAGCATTTCCTTTCAGACATTATTGGCATGAATGTTTTTCCATACATCTGAGGTGAGCTCAGCCGGCTGTGCTGCACGTCAGGATGTAATTTATAAAGAATGCAGGACGTCTCATTTTGGGAGGAAAAAAAACGTTTTAGTCGATTGTAGTTTCTTGTCTGTATTGCAATGTTTGTAAGAGGTGGCATTTTATTTAAAGTGGTGATTCATTTTGAAGTTATTAATTCGACCGGGACTCTGTCTCAGCAGAGAGCCGCACAGCGTTTGAAGCTGTGCCAACAGAACGGAGGATGATTCTCGTTTCTTGACTACAAAACAAGAGTCCCATTTAGTGACTTTAACTCACTCGATGTCATTGGCTCTTAAATGTGTCTTTTCCGATAGTAACGCTCAGCGCCAAAGACGTTTTTTTCTTCTGATAAAGGAAAGTCTGAAGTTTCTTTTGGTATATTTGTTGTTGACATGGACATAGAACTCAATTTTCTATGGGTCTTGAAAAAACACTCAAATGCTGAAAAAACCTGGCACTGGGATGTTCTGAACTTTGAAAATGGCTGGCACTCAATGAATTAATCAACACAAAAGTGACTCATGATATTTTAATGGCTTTGAGAGGGGTTTTGCTACTTCTGAAAAGCAGCGAATCAAAGAACCAGTGAGCTAGTGGATCGAAGCATTGCGTCATTGGTTCACGCTTCAAAGTGGTGTCGCGCTGCAGAAACAGTTGATTACAGAGCCGCTGCAGGATCTGTAATCAATGTAGAGGAATGATCATTTAACTGACAAACACCCTTAAAAACAATGGCCGCTCTGAAGGACCGATAAGGGAATCGTTAAGCAAAAAGGTTATTGATATTGGTGGATTGATTCATTTCTTAACGATACTCAAAAAGAACCCTACTCGGCAGTGATACTGGAGTCACTAGATGGTCACCAAGAGGAGCTCGATCTAAAACGTACCAATTTACTCTATTTCCGTCACTTTTTGACATGATCAGAGGGAATTAAAACGGAGAATAATTTGACAGACGTGCTCAGTTGTTGATTGAGAAATGTAATTTGTCTGACACTTAGGGGCTGCGGTCCTGCGAGTGCCGGTGCTGTACGGTGAGGTGGAGTCTGTGTTAGAGAGTGCAGTGACCATACTTTGGCTAAAGGTCCAGGAAGGTGTGACGGAAAGCTGCACTCTGGATCACTGCCAGCAGAGGTTCCCCACTGATGCACGAGATGTCGCCACGGTCTGCAGGAAGCTGGTGGAGAGAGGGACACAGGTACACATTATTTTTATGAAGAACTACTCAGGTTTACTTTTTTTTATCAAAATCTACTTGCAAAGGGGAAACTGTACTTTTCAGTCCCATTTCCTCTGTTTTCTCAATCAAAATTAACTTCTCACAGGACAGGGCAGCTCGGTGGCTTAGTGGTTAGCACTGTTGCCTCACAGCAAGAAGGTCTTTTTTTTTTATATATATATATATATATATGTATTTAGATGTACCTTAGTATACACTAGTAGAGTTCCACCTTAGATTTGGAATGTATAATAGAAGATATACCTTACTGAATTTTCATGGGCTCGATTTCCACCTGTGGTCTTTGTGTGGAGTTTGTATGTTCTCCCTGTGTTTGTGTAGGTTTCCTCCATGTGCTCCAGTTTCAAATTCAAATTTATTAATTTATATAGCACCAGTTCGTGATGAGATCACCTCAAGGCGCTTCACACGCATAATAAAAAAGAGAAAACTGAATTAAAAAATTTAAAACACAGTAAAAGACAAAACTATGAAAGAACACAAGAATAAAAACAGTTGAACCTTTGATTGAAGAGAAACAATGCAGGTTCCGTCATGGTCGCGGAACAACCGACCAGCTCTTTACTCTCACAAGGATCCTGGAGGGGGCCTGGGACTATGCCCATCCAATCTACATGTGTTTTGTGGACTTGGAGAAGGCATATGATGGGTTGCCCCGGGAGATACTGTGGGAGGTGCTGCGGGAGTATGGAGTGAGGGGGTCCCTTTTCAGGGCCATACAATCTCTGTACTCACAAAGCGAGAGCTGTGGTTGGGTGCTTGGCAGTAAGTTGGACTTGTTTCCAGTGGGGGTTGGCTTCCACCAGGCCAACACCTTGTCACCAATCCTGTTTGTGATATTCATGGACAGGATATCGAGGCGTAGTTGGGGGGAGGAGGGTTTCCAGTTTGGTGGGCTCAGGGTCTCATCACTGCTTTTAGTCAATCAATCAATCAATTTTTTTATATAGCTCCAAATCACAACAAACAGTTGCCCCAAGGCGCTTTATATTGTAAGGCAAGGCCATACAATAATTATGTAAAACCCCAACGGTCAAAACGACCCTGTGAGCAAGCACTTGGCTACAGTGGGAAGGAAAAACTCCCTTTTAACAGGAAGAAACCTCCAGCAGAACCAGGCTCAGGGAGGGGCAGTCTTCTGCTGGGACTGGTTGGGGCTGAGGGAGAGAACCAGGAAAAAGACATGCTGTGGAGGGGAGCAGAGATCGATCACTAATGATTAAATGCAGAGTGGTGCATACAGAGCAAAAAGAGAAAGAAACAGTGCATCATGGGAACCCCCCGCAGTCTACGTCTATAGCAGCATAACTAAGGGATGGTTCAGGGTCACCTGATCCAGCCCTAACTATAAGCTTTAGCAAAAAGGAAAGTTTTAAGCCTACCTTAAAAGTAGAGAGGGTGTCTGTCTCCCTGATCTGAATTGGGAGCTGGTTCCACAGGAGAGGAGCCTGAAAGCTGAAGGCTCTGCCTCCCATTCTACTCTTACAAACCTAGGAACTACAAGTAAGCCTGCAGTCTGAGAGCGAAGCGCTCTATTGGGGTGATATGGTACTACGAGGTCCCTAAGATAAGATGGGACCTGATTATTCAAAACCTTATAAGTAAGAAGAAGAATTTTAAATTCTATTCTAGAATTAACAGGAAGCCAATGAAGAGAGGCCAATATGGGTGAGATATGCTCTCTCCTTCTAGTCCCCGTCAGTACTCTAGCTGCAGCATTTTGAATTAACTGAAGGCTTTCTAGGGAACTTTTAGGACAACCTGATAATAATGAATTACAATAGTCCAGCCTAGAGGAAATAAATGCATGAATTAGTTTTTCAGCATCACTCTGAGACAAGACCTTTCTGATTTTAGAGATATTGCGTAAATGCAAAAAAGCAGTCCTACATATTTGTTTAATATGCGCTTTGAATGACATATCCTGATCAAAAATGACTCCAAGATTTCTCACAGTATTACTAGAGGTCAGGGTAATGCCATCCAGAGTAAGGATCTGGTTAGACACCATGTTTCTAAGATTTGTGGGGCCAAGTACAATAACTTCAGTTTTATCTGAGTTTAAAAGCAGGAAATTAGAGGTCATCCATGTCTTTATGTCTGTAAGACAATCCTGCACTTTAGCTAATTGGTGTGTGTCCTCTGGCTTCATGGATAGATAAAGCTGGGTATCATCTGCGTAACAATGAAAATTTAAGCAATACCGTCTAATAATACTGGCTAAGGGAAGCATGTATAAAGTGAATAAAATTGGTCCTAGCACAGAACCTTGTGGAACTCCATAATTAACTTTAGTCTGTGAAGAAGATTCCCCATTTACATGAACAAATTGTAATCTATTAGACAAATATGATTCAAACCACCGCAGCGCAGTGCCTTTAATACCTATGGCATGAACCATGGCCTGTTGGCTTCATTGGCCGGTGACCTCCAACAGTCACTGGATCGGTTCACACCCGAGTGTGAAGTGGCTGGGATGAGGATCAGTACCTCTAAATCTGAGGCCATGGTTGTCAGCAGGAAACCGATGGATTGTCTACTTCAGGTAGGGAATACGGCCTTGCCCAAGTGAAGGAGTTCAAGTACCTCTGGGTCTTGTTCACGAGTGAGGAGGCGGTGTTCCATTCACTCTATCGTACTGTTGTGATGAAAAGGGAGCTCAGCCAAAAGGGCGACGCTCTCAATCTACTGGTCAGTCTTCCTTCCTGCTCTCACCTATGGTCATGAGGGTTGGGTCATGACCAAAAGTACTAGATTGCGGGTACGAAATTGGCTTCCTCAAGAGGGTGGCTGGTGTCTCCCTTAGAGATAGGGTGAGAAGTTCGGTCATCCGTGGCAGGCTCGGAGTAGAACCGCTGCTCCGTCTTGTTGAAAGGAGCCAGCTGAGGTGGTTCAGGCATCTGGTAAGGATGCCTCCTGGGTGCCTCCCTAGAGAGGTGTTTCAATTCAGTTCAAGTTCAATTCAAGTTTATTTATATAGCACATTTAAACACAGCTGCAGCTGACCAAAGTGCTTCACAGTAATAGCAAAAAATAACTGTAAAATATTAACAAAGGAAAAGAATAACAAATCTAAAAATACAGAGCAAAATAGCAGAGCAAAGCATACACCACTTAGCCAGTGTTAAAAGACAGGGAAAAGACATGGGTTTTCAGTCTGGGCTTAAACTGTCCCACAGACTCTGAGGACCTAACAGACAGATGAAGACTGTTCCAGAGGCGTGGCGCTGCCGCAGAAAAGGCTCTATCACCTCTGGATTTAAACCTGGCTTTAGGAACAGCCAGGAGAAGCTGGTCAACTGACCTCAGAGCCCTACATGGAGTGTACGGCTGCAAGAGCTCACTCAGATACATTGGGCCTATACAGTGCAGACACTTAAAAACAATCAGCAAAACTTTATATTTAACACAAAAGCTGACAGGGAGCCAGTGTAAGGTGCAGAGCACAGGGGTGATGTGCTCATGCTTCTTTGTTTTAGTCAAAAGGCGGGCTGCAGCATTCTGTACACTCTGCAAGCGCTGTAGGGAGCACTGGTCCAGCCCAACATAGAGAGCATTACAATAATCCAGATGTGTCGTTATAAATGCATGGATAGCTCTTTCAAAATCAACTCGAGTAAAATAAGATTTAATCTTGGAAAGAGTCCTCAGCTGAAAGAAGCTGGCCCTGATGACAGAGCCGATGTTCTTATCAAATCTGAACAATGGGTCAACTATCACCCCTAGATTTTTTACAAAAGGGTGGCAAAAAGTGGACAGAGGACCAGTAACACTGTCTTGTTCTTGTACAGGGTCACTTTGCCCGAACACTAAAATCTCAGTTTTATTTTTATTAAGATTCAGAACGTTAGTTCTCATCCAGACTTGTACATCATTCAGACAGTCCTGTAGTGTTTTTACAGTAGCCTGGGTATCACAGGAAGTTACAGGAAGGTAAATCTGAATGTCGTCTGCAAAACAATGAAAACAGACTGTGTGCTTTTTAAAAACAGACCCAAGAAGGATCATGTACAAAGCAAAGAGAAGTGGCGCTAAAATTGAGCCCTGGGGCACGCCATATTTAAGAGGAGACAGAGAGGAAGAGTACTGTCCTACGTTAACAGAAAAAAACTTCTGTTGGAAAGATAGGACCAAAACCAATTTAGCGCAGAACCCTTAATACCTATGTGCATCTCGAGGCGTTTCACAAGGACACTGTGGTCCACTGTGTCAGAGGCTGCAGATAAATCTAAAAGCAGAAGAACAGCAGAATTCCCAGCATTAGCAGTTAAAAGAAGGTCATTAAAAACTTTTAAAAGGGCTGTTTCAGTGCTGTCTTAATTTAAAACCAGATTGAAACTTCTCCCCTATTTCATTAAGATCCATATAAGCCTGCAATTGGTCATAGACAACTTTCTCTAAGACTTTAGACACAAATGGCAATTTAGAGATCGGTCTATAGTTGGACAACACATTTGGGTCAAGATTGCCCTTTTTGATGAGCGGCTGGACTACAGCATGTTTAAGAGCTGATGGAAAACAGCCACTTAGTAGAGAGGCGTTCACAAGTTCAGTGATAAATGGACCAATACACTCAAAAATATCTTTAAACAAATGGCCTGGAACAATGTCCAAAGTGCAGGAAGAAGGCTTAAGTGGATTAAAAATTTTAGTCAGCTCACAAACAGATACAGCATTAAAACAATCAAAGACAGCATGACACATGGATGGATCTGCTCACTCCACCTCAAACACAGGAAATAATCTAAGATCAGATATTTTATCTCTGAAATAAGAGAGAAAATCTTCACAAAGGCTGGCCGAGGGCACAGCAATATTGCTCGCACGAGGACTGATGAGTAAATTCAGTGTTAAAAAGCACCTGAGGCTTATGACAGTTTGAGGACACAAGATCTGACAATCTACATTTAGCGGCTTTAGCTGCTCTCTGATACTCAGTCAGTCTGTCCCTCAGTATAGTTCCAGGCACATCCATCTGGGAGGAGACCCCGGGGAAGACCCAGGACTAGATGGAGAGATTATATCGCCACACTGGCCTGGGAACGCTTCGGGATCCCCCAGTCAGGACCCCGGCTGGTACATAGGGCCTTACCAGGTCAGCCAGATAGGGAGGTGCAAGTCCATGAACAATTTTATAAGCAAATAACAGAACCTTAAAATCTGATCTTGCAGCGACTGGAAGCCAGTGTAGAGATGCCAAAATGGGCGTAATGTGGTCAAACTTTGTGCTTTGTGTCAAAAGTCTGGCTGCAGCATTTTGAACCAGTTGGAGACATTTAATACTGGACTGTGGTAAGCCAGGAAATAGAATATTACAGTAGTCCAGTCGAGAAGAGACAAATGCATGAATCAGGGTCTTGGTATCAGCCATAGACAGGATGGGTGAATCATCACTATATTTCGCAAGTGGAAGAAAGCACTCCTCATAATGTCTCTAATGTGGAGGTCAAAAGACAACGTAGTAGGGCTGCAGCTATCGATTATTATAGTGATCAAGTATTCTATCAATTATTCTGGCAATTAATCGAGTAATCGGATAAAAAGTACTTCTGCGTTTTTAGTCCAGGGCTCTCCCTAAGGAATCGCACAAAATCGCTGCACCAAAGTGTTGACATTTTGCTGAAATGGCGATGGATGGCTTTCTGTTTTGTTTTCTCCAACTTGTAAAATTGAACCATTTTTAAGTTTTTGTTTTGTTTTTTTTATAAAGGTTGGTGGACTGGGTCCCTGCTTGATTTTGTTTTTATCCCTCTTTCTCTATGATTCAGCTAATGCATTTCAGCTGGAGGTTGAACATGCAAGCTGTTTTTAATTTTTTTTTTTTAAATTAAAAAAAAAATTTAATTTAAATTTAATTAAAAATTTAATTTAAGTTTTTAAATTATTATTTTATTTAAGTTACCGTGTTTGTGAAGCATTGTGTGTTGACCAAAAAGGCACAAAATAAAAAGCGAAACACAGATGAAATACTGGACTTCTGCTGACAAACAGCAGAAGTCCAACTCTTCACTCACTCCGGTGACGTAGCTGTGACTCGCACTGAGCAGAGAGAGACAGTAGCCAGCCGCCGGGTCAATAATCACTCCCCACGTCGAGCGGTCCATGTGTTTTTCAAAAATAGACAAACACACTGCTTCCTACTTCATTTTCTTATTTATTATATTGTTACAGGTATTATTATTATTGCTTTATCTTGCACACGCTGTTTGATGCACATTTTCTTCTACTCGCACTCATCTTGTGTTTATTAAGAGCTGACGTAACATGTGAATTTCTCCACTGTGAGATCAATAAAGTCTTATCTTAGTGAGAGCCGTCTCTGTGAAATTATATTTGTGAAACCACTTTTTCCAGAATCTTACAGCAGAATGATAGATTTGATATTGGCCCATAATTTTTCAATAAACTAGTGTTAAGATTATGTTTCTTAAGTAATGGTTTAATCACTGCAGATTTGAAACATTTAGGAACAGATCCAGAAGTTAAAGAAAGATTAATCACTTCCCGCACAGTCGGCCCAAGAGTGGGCCACAAGTCCTTAAACAGTTTTGTTGGTATAGGATCATATAAGCAGTTGTGCTTTTTGTAGACATTACGAGTTTCATCAGCACGCCAAGTGAGATACTCTCAAATTCTGTAAATCTAGGTAATACCTCAGTAATGGCGCCCACCTTAATAGCAGGGTGTAGTGGCTGGATTAAGGCAAAATACCTAATGTCTTCTATTTTCTTCTTGAAGTAATCCAAGAAATCTTGTGCTGTAAAAGGAGAGCAACTTACAGGTGGTTGTCCATGAATAAGTGTTGTCACCATGTCGAACAAGAACTCTGAGTTATACTTGTTTTTGTTGATCAAATCAGAGTAATAGGTCCACTTTGTAGCCAGTAATGCATGCTTATAGTCTAAAATAGCATCACGCCACGCAAGGTGGAATACTTATAATTTGGAACTTGTGCCATTTCTGTTCTAAACCTCTAGCCTTTTGGCTGAGGTCACGCAAGTAACCACTGAACCAAGGCGACTGTTTTGGGAAGGTGTGGTTTTAATAGAGTTGGCGCAATCTTGTCAAGTGTAGTTTTGAGTGCTGAGTTTAACTATCCGCAAGACTGTCTACTGATTGGGTATTCTCCATATGTGACGCTAAGATACCAGGCAGTCTAGCTTCGAGTTCAGTCGTAGTTGAAGAGTTGATGCATCGTCACAGTGATAAATAAGGTTGTTGTTCCACTAAACATGGCAGCGAAACTGTAAGCCAAATAAGTGAGTGGTCAGAGACCACCAGTGCAAGAGGCTTGATGTCAATATTCATAATGGCAATACCACACACAAGAACCAAATCCAGTGTTTCGAGTCCTGAATGCATTGCTGAAATCCTAATGCATCCACAATTTCCATAAATGATTTGCAGAGGGGATCAGAAGGCTTATTTATATGAATGATAGTCACCAATAATCAGAATGTTATCTGCACTAGTTGACAAGTTAGAGATGAACGCACCAAATTCATCTAAGAATTCAGAATATGTGCCAGGGGGCCTATATACAGTGACAAAACAACACGGCTGATTTTTATTTTTCTGACCCTGGCAATATGTAGCATCATGGGCAGATTGAAGAATCAGATGCTTAAAAGAATTATATTTGTGACCCCCAACAGCTAATAAGGTAAATGTAAATGCTTCACATCACGAGGAATGTGACTTCATCACGAGGAATGTGACTAAATGTATATGCTGGTGGGCAGGCCTCATTTAAGGGGAGGACAGCTGTAGGCTTAAGCCAGGTTTCACATAACCCAGTCATATCTAAATGATGATCCATAATTAGATCATTAATCAACAATGATTTTGAGGATTTTAGTGATCTGATGTTAATGAGACCCAAATTAAGGACCTCAGTGGGGTTGACAGTTGGACTGTTTGGATTTAGGCATGGTTCCAGAGTAGCATATATAAGGTGCCTGGAAGTAGGTTTAAGTTAGAGACATTCCATGCGGATTGTAGGTAACAGACACAAAATATTTAATATTTCTGGAACAGTCAGTAGGCCATTCTCAATTTCATCCATCCATCCATGTTGTGAAAGTGTAGGAACACGGACCCACAACAGGGGGCGCAAATGAACGGACAATGGAGGAAGTCAAATAACAACACTTTACTGTTGTGAATGAGCACAACAAACACGGCAGGTCACAATAGTATGCAATGAAGTCAATGTACAGAACATGTCATGTGGGCAGGCTCGAAGATAAGAGACGTCTGTCCAAAGCAGAACCGGAACCACACGATTTCCTCCGCCACCGAACCCCGGGAATACTGGAGCCGCCAAGTCCCGAACTCCCAGGTGGTCACTGCCTCCGCTTGTCGGATCTGGTACTGCTGGCGAGGAACAAAAACAGTTAGATGTAGGTGGGTTTACACCCAGCAACACGTATGGTGGGAAAATCCACCTCCACCTCTCATCAAAAAGCTGGTAAATGCAGGAGTATGGTTACTTATCAACAGGTAGGAGAAAAGTCCAACTCGGTCTCCAGCTGCAAGCACTCACTCTGCTGTCAAAAACACAAAGCAACAATATTCTGCTGTCAGAAAGATAATTCAATCGGCTGAGCTCGTTACCTCCTAAGAATAGCGATATCTCGGCAAAGAGGTGGAGATGTCGTCCTGCTGATATACAGATGAAGATCAGATGATTGGTGACAGCTGTCACCCCGGCGGCTCCTGTGAGGCGGCAGCGCCCTCTTGTGCCTGGAGCCCACACTCCAGGCAGGGTGCCCTCTGGTGGTGGTGGGCCAGCAGTACCTCCTCTTCAGCGGCCCACACAACAGGACCCCCCCCTCAACGGGCGCCTCCTGGCGCCCGACCAGGCTTGTCCGGGTGGCGGCGGTAGAAATCGGCCAGGAGGGCCGGGTCCAGGATGAAGCTCCTCTTCACCCAGGAGCGTTCTTCCGGTCCGTACCCCTCCCAGTCCACCAAATACTGGAAGCCCCGGCCCATCCGACGGACATCCAAGAGCCGGCGCACAGTCCAAGCCGGCTCTCCATCGACGATCCGGGCAGGAGGCGGTGCCGGTCCAGGAGCACAGAGGGGTGAGGTGTGATGCGGTTTTACACGGGACACATGGAAAACCGGATGGATCCGCAGTGAGTCCGGAAGCTGAAGCCTCACTGCGGCTGGACTGATGACCTTGAGTATCTTGAAGGGACCGATGTAACGGTCCTGCAGTTTAGGGGAGTCCACTTGGAGGGGAATGTCCTTTGTTGATAACCACACCTCCTGCCCTGGCTGGTAGGCAGGGGCCGGGGACCGCCGGCGGTCTGCATGGGCTTTTGCCCTCGTCCGGGCCTTCAGCAAGGCAGAACGGGCGGCGCGCCACACCCGACGGCACTTCTGCAGGTGGGCCTGAACCGAGAGCACACCGACCTCTCCCTCCACCACTGGAAACAACGGGGGCTGGTACCCCAGACACACCTCAAAAGGGGAGAGGCCGGTGGCAGAAGACACCTGGCTGTTATGGGCGTACTCGATCCAGGCCAAATGGGTACTCCAGGCCGCCGGGTGCGCGGCTGTCACGCAGCGCAGGGCCTGTTCCAATTCCTGATTGGCCCGTTCTGCCTGCCCGTTGGTCTGAGGGTGGTACTCGGACGAGAGACTCACCGTGGCCCCCAGTTCCCGGCAGAAGCTCCTCCAGACCTGTGAGGAGAACTGGGGGCCGTGATCGGAGACGATGTCTGTTGGAATCCCATGCAGCCGGACGACGTGGTGGACCAGGAGGTCTGCTGTCTCCTGGGCCGTCGGGAGCTTCGGGAGGGCCACGAAGTGGGCCGCCTTGGAGAACCGGTCCACTATCGTGAGGATGGTGGTGTTGCCCTGGGACGGCGGGAGGCCCGTGACAAAATCCAGGCCGATGTGGGACCAGGGGCGATGAGGCACAGGCAGCGGCTGGAGCAGTCCCGGTGCCCTGCGGTGGTCGGCCTTGCCCCTGGCGCAGGTGGTGCAGGCCTGGATATAATCCCGGACGTCGGCCTCCAGGGACGCCCACCAGAAGCGCTGCCGGACAACTGCCACAGTTCTCCGCACCCCTGGATGACAGGAGAACTTGGAGCCGTGACAGAAGTCCAAGACTGCAGCCCTGGCTTCTGGTGGGACGTAAAGTTTGTTCTTCGGCCCGGTTCCGGGGTCCGGGCTCCGTGCCAGGGCCTCCCGGACGGTCTTCTCCACGTCCCAGGTGAGGGTGGCCACGATAGCGGACTCCGGGATGATAGGTTCCGGTGGATCCGACAACCCAGTTTTGACTTCGTCTTCATGCACCCGGGACAAGGCATCCGATCTCTGGTTTTTGGTCCCGGGGCGGTAGGTGATCCGGAAGTCAAAACGGCCGAAGAACAGTGACCAGCGGGCTTGCCTGGGGTTCAGCCGCTTGGCGGTCCTGATATACTCCAGGTTCCGGTGGTCAGTGAAAACCGTGAATGGCACGGACGTTCCCTCCAACAGATGTCTCCACTCTTCAAGAGCCTCTTTCACCGCAAGGAGTTCTCGATTGCCGACGTCATAGTTCCGTTCTGCCGGGGTCAACCTGCGGGAAAAGTAGGCACACGGGTGAAGGACCTTATCGGTCTCTCCGCTCTGGGAAAGCACAGCTCCTATCCCAGAGTCCGAGGCGTCCACTTCAACCACAAACTGGCGACTAGGATCGGGCTGCACCAGAACGGGTGCAGACGAGAAGCGCCGTTTCAACTCCTTGAACGCGGCATCGCACCGATCCGACCAGGTGAAGGGGACTTTTGGAGAGGTCAGGGCTGTCAGGGGGCTAACTACCTGACTGTAGCCCTTAATGAACCTCCTGTAAAAATTTGCAAAGCCGAGGAACTGTTGCAGCTTCCTACGGCTTGTTGGTTGGGGCCAGTCTCTCACCGCCGCAACCTTGGCCGGATCAGGAGCGACGGAGTTGGGGGAGATGATAAACCCCAGGAAGGACAAAGAAGTGCGGTGAAACTCTCACTTCTCGCCCTTCACAAACAGCCGGTTCTCCAACAACCGCTGCAGGACCTGACGTACATGCCGGACATGGGTCTCAGGATCCAGAGAAAAGATGAGTATATCGTCCAGATATACGAAGACGAATCGGTGCAGGAAATCCCGCAAGACATCATTAACTAATACTTGGAACGTCGCGGGGGCGTTTGTAAGGCCGAACGGCATGACCAGGTACTCAAAGTGACCTAACGTGGTGTTGAATGCCGTCTTCCACTCGTCTCCCTTGCGGATCCGAACCATGTGATACGCATTTCTAAGATCCAGCTTAGTGAATATTTTGGCTCCATGCAGGGGCGTGAACACTCAATCCAACAAGGGCAATGGGTATCGGTTACGAACCGTGATTTCGTTCAGCCCCCTGTAATCAATGCATGGACGGAGCCCGCCATCTTTTTTCCCCACAAAAAAGAAACCTGCACCCATCGGGGAGGTGGAATTCCGGATCAACCCGGCAGCTAAAGAGTCCCGGATGTAGGTCTCCATTGATTCGCGCTCAGGTCCTGAGAGGTTGTACAGCCTGCTGGACGGGAACTCAACGCCTGGAACCAAATCAAAGGCACAATCGTACGGACGGTGCGGGGGAAGGGTGAGCACCAGATTCTTACTGAACACATCCATAAGGTCATGGTACTCCACCGGCACCGTCGCTAGATTGGACGGGACTCTGACCTCCTCCCTAGCCTGGGAACCGGGAGGAACCGAGGAACCTAAACATACCCGATGGCAGGTTTCGCTCCACTGAACCACTACCCCGGACGGCCAATCGATCCGGGGATTGTGTTTTAACATCCAGGGGAACCCGAGAATCACGCGGGAGGTGGAAGGAGTCACAAAAAACTCGATCTCCTCCCGGTGGTTTCCTGACACCACCAGAGTTACTGGTGGTGTCTTGTGTGTGATTAGAGGGAGTAGGGAGCCATCTAGTGCCCGCACCTGTACTGGCGAAGTAAGCGCCACTAGAGGGAGCCCTGCCTCCCGAGCCCATCTGCTGTCTAGCAGATTCCCTTCAGAGCCCGTGTCCACCAGTGCTGGGGCCTGAAGGGTTAAATCCCCATAAAGGATCGTAACTGGGAGTCGTGTGGCAATATGGGTATGTCCCACGTGAATGTCTTGGCCCACCCTTAGCCCAGTTTCTAGGGGCGGGCTATGGTGTTTAACAGCTCGGGGCAGTCTCTCACTTGATGGTCTATCGAGCCACAAACAAAGCACGCTCCCCGGACCAGCCTCCTTTGTCTATCTGGTGGCCTAAATGTGGCCCTGCTCGTGTCCATAGCTTCGTCAGCAGGGGGAGCTGTAACCACACGGAGCGTAGAGGCCGTGGAGCGTGGGGAGGGCGGAACTCGGTCGGAACCGGAAGGAGGAGGGACGGCGCGTGCCCGGCCACGCCCTTCGTCTCGTTCCCGGCGGCGTTCTTCTAGCCGATTGTCTAGCCGTATAACGAGATCGATAAGCCCGTCTAAATCCCGCGGTTCGTCCTTAGCCACCAGGTGCTCCTTCAGGACCAACGAAAGTCCGTTTACGAAGGCGGCACGGAGGGCAGTGCTATTCCAGCCGGACCTCGCAGCCGCGATGCGGAAGTCGACTGCATAAGCAGCTGCGTTCCGGCGCCCCTGTCTCATTGGCATTCTGCCTTACAGAAACCTGGTTACAGCAGGATGAATGTTACTTTAAATGAGTCAACACCCCCGAGTCACACTAACTGTCAGAATGCTCGTAGCACGGGCCGGGGCGGACGATTAGCAGCAATCTTCCATTCCAGCTTATTAATTAATCAAAAACCCAGACAGAGCTTTAATTCATTTGAAAGCTTGACTCTTAGTCTTGTCCATCCAAATTGGAAGTCCCAAAAACCAGTTTTATTTATTATCTATCGTCCACCTGGTCGTTACTTTGCTCAAAAAGTAAATGAGTCCACCCACCACTTTAATCATATCTTAGATCTTGTTCTGACTTATGGTATGGAAATAGAAGACTTAACAGTATTCCCTGAAAACTCCCTTCTGTCTGATCATTTCTTAATAACATTTACATTTACTCTGATGGACTACCCAGCAGTGGGGAATAAGTTTCATTACACTAGAAGTCTTTCAGAAAGCGCTGTAACTAGGTTTAAGGATATGATTCCTTCTTTATGTTCTCTAATGCCATATACCAACACAGTGCAGAGTAGCTACCTAAACTCTGTAAGTGAGATAGAGTATCTCGTCAATAGTTTTACATCCTCATTGAAGACAACTTTGGATGCTGTAGCTCCTCTGAAAAAGAGAGCTTTAAATCAGAAGTGCCTGACTCCGTGGTATAACTCACAAACTCGTAGCTTAAAGCAGATAACCCGTAAGTTGGAGAGGAAATGGCATCTCACTAATTTAGAAGATCTTCACTTAGCCTGGAAAAAGAGTCTGTTGCTCTATAAAAAAGCCCTCCGTAAAGCTAGGACATCTTTCTACTCATCACTAATTGAAGAAAATAAGAACAACCCCAGGTTTCTTTTCAGCACTGTAGCCAGGCTGACAAAGAGTCAGAGCTCTATTGAGCTGAGTATTCCATTAACTTTAACTAGTAATGACTTCATGACTTTCTTTGCTAACAAAATTTTAACTATTAGAGAAAAAATTACTCATAACCATCCCAAAGACGTATCGTTATCTTTGGCTGCTTTCAGTGATGCCGGTATTTGGTTAGACTCTTTCTCTCCGATTGTTCTGTCTGAGTTATTTTCATTAGTTACTTCATCCAAACCATCAACATGTTTATTAGACCCCATTCCTACCAGGCTGCTCAAGGAAGCCCTACCATTATTTAATGCTTCGATCTTAAATATGATCAATCTATCTTTGTTAGTTGGCTATGTACCACAGGCTTTTAAGGTGGCAGTAATTAAACCATTACTTAAAAAGCCATCACTTGACCCAGCTATCTTAGCTAATTATAGGCCAATCTCCAACCTTCCTTTTCTCTCAAAAATTCTTGAAAGGGTAGTTGTAAAACAGCTAACTGATCATCTGCAGAGGAATGGTCTATTTGAAGAGTTTCAGTCAGGTTTTAGAATTCATCATAGTACAGAAACAGCATTAGTGAAGGTTACAAATGATCTTCTTATGGCCTCGGACAGTGGACTCATCTCTGTGCTTGTTCTGTTAGACCTCAGTGCTGCTTTTGATACTGTTGACCATAAAATTTTATTACAGAGATTAGAGCATGCCATAGGTATTAAAGGCACTGCGTTGCGGTGGTTTGAATCATATTTGTCTAATAGATTACAATTTGTTCATGTAAATGGGGAATCTTCTTCACAGACTAAAGTTAATTATGGAGTTCCACAAGATTCTGTGCTAGGACCAATTTTATTCACTTTATACATGCTTCCCTTAGTCAGTATTATTAGACGGTATTGCTTAAATTTTCATTGTTACGCAGATGATACCCAGCTTTATCTATCCATGAAGCCAGAGGACACATACCAATTAGCTAAAGTGTAGGATTGTCTTACAGACATAAAGACATGGATGACCTCTAATTTCCTGCTTTTAAACTCAGATAAAACTGAAGTTATTGTACTTGGCCCCACAAATCTTAGAAACATGGTGTCTAACCAGATCCTTACTCTGGATGGCATTACCCTGAGCTCTAGTAATACTGTGAGAAATCTTGGAGTCATTTTTCATCAGGATATGTCATTCAAAGCGCATATTAAACAAATATGTAGGACTGCTTTTTTGCATTTACGCAATATCTCTAAAATCAGAAAGGTCTTGTCTCAGAGTGATGCTGAAAAACTAATTCATGCATTTATTTCCTCTAGGCTGGACTATTGTAATTCATTATTATCAGGTTGTCCTAAAAATTCCCTAAAAAGCCTTCAGTTAATTCAAAATGCTGCAGCTGGAGTACTGAGGAGGACTAGAAGGAGAGAGCATATCTCACCCATATTGGCCTCTCTTCATTGGCTTCCTGTTAATTCTAGAATAGAATTTAAAATTCTTCTTCTTACTTATAAGGTTTTGAATAATCAGGTCCCATCTTATCTTAGGGACCTCGTAGTACCATATCACCCCAATAGAGTGCTTCGCTCTCAGACTGCAGGCTTACTTGTAGTTCCTAGGGTTTGTAAGAGTAGAATGGGAGGCAGAGCCTTCAGCTTTCAGGCTCCTCTCCTGTGGAACCAGCTCCCAATTCAGATCAGGGAGACAGACACCCTCTCTACTTTTAAGATTAGGCTTAAAACTTTCCTTTTTGCTAAAGTTTATAGTTAGGGCTGGATCAGGTGACCCTGAACCATCCCTTAGTTATGCTGCTATAGACGTAGACTGCTGGGGGGTTCCCATGATGCATTGTTTCTTTCTCTTTTTGCTCTGTATGCACCACTCTGCATTTAATCATTAGTGATCGATCTCTGCTCCCCTCCACAGCATGTCTTTTTCCTGGTTCTCTCCCTCAGCCCCAACCAGTCCCAGCAGAAGACTGCCCCTCCCTGAGCCTGGTTCTGCTGGAGGTTTCTTCCTGTTAAAAGGGAGTTTTTCTTTCCCACTGTAGCCAAGTGCTTGCTCACAGGGGGTCGTTTTGACCGTTGGGGTTTTACATAATTATTGTATGGCCTTGCCTTACAATATAAAGCGCCTTGGGGCAACTGTTTGTTGTGATTTGGCGCTATATAAAAAAAATTGATTGATTGATTGATTTGATTGATTGATTGATTGACAGCAGCACGGCTGAAGTGGTCTCTCCTCTATTTGGGTGATCGAACACTGTTCTGAACTACCTCACAAACCCATCGTATGTCAGAAGGAGCCATGAATTTTGTTCCCAGAGCGCTGTAGCCCAAGCGCGTGCCTCACCGCGAAGCAGATTAATCACATAAGCTATCTTACTAGCATCAGTCGCGTACATGACGGGACGTTGTGCGAAGACGAGCGAACACTGCATAAGAAAGTCCGCGCACGTCTCCACACAACCCCCGTACGGCTCTGGAGGGCTTATGTATGCTTCAGGGGAAGGTGGGAGGGGTCGTTGAACGACCTGTGGAACGTCACTGTTGCGCACAGGATCGACAGGAGGGGGAGCCGCAGCAGCGCCCTGGGGGCGCGCTTCCACCTGCGCGGCGAGAGCCTCCACCCTGCGGTTAAGGAGGACGTTCTGCTCGGTCATTAGATCCAACCGAGCAGTAAAAGCGGTGAGGATTCGCTGCAACTCACCGATCATGCCTCCTGCAGACGCCTGTGCGCCCTGCTCTTCCATTGGCCGTTCAACAGCCGGGTGACGCCCCTCGGGGTCCATGACGCTGGCTGAGATATCCTGTTGTGAAAGTGTAAGAACACTGACCCACAACAGGGGGCGCAAATGAACGGACAATGGAGGAAGTCAAATAACAACACTTTACTGTTGTGAATGAGCACAACAAACACGGCAGGTCACAATAGTATGCAATGAAGTCAATGTACAGAACGTGTCATGTGGGCAGGCTCGAAGATAAGAGACGTCTGTCCAAAGCAGAACCGGAACCACACGATTTCCTCCGCCACCGAACCCCGGGAATACTGGATCCGCCAAGTCCCGAACTCCCAGGTGGTCACTGCCTCCGCTTGTCGGATCTGGTACTGCTGGCGAGGAACAAAAACAGTTAGATGTAGGTGGGTTTACACCCAGCAACACGTATGGTGGGAAAATCCACCTCCACCTCTCATCAAAAAGCTGGTAAATGCAGGAGTATGGTTACTTGTCAACAGGTAGGAGAAAAGTCCAACTCGGTCTCCAGCTGCAAGCACTCACTCTGCTGTCAAAAACACAAAGCAACAATATTCTGCTGTCAGAAAGATAATTCAATCGGCTGAGCTCGTTACCTCCTAAGAATAGCGATATCTCGGCAAAGAGGTGGAGATGTCGTCCTGCTGATATACAGATGAAGATCAGATGTCACTCATCACCTATGACAGCTGTCACCCCGGCGGCTCCTGTGAGGCGGCAGCGCCCTCTTGTGCCTGGAGCCCGCACTCCAGGCAGGGTGCCCTCTGGTGGTGGTGGGCCAGCAGTACCTCCTCTTCAGCGGCCCACACAACAATCCATCCATTTTCTTCCGCTTTGCGGGGGCAGCAGCTCAAGCAAAGCCGCCCAGACCTCCCGATCCACACACACCTCCCCCAGCTCCTCCGGGGGCACCCCAAGGCGTTCCCCAGCCAGCCGAGAGATGTAATCCCTCCAGCTTGTCCTGGGTCTTCCCTCAGGCCACAGTCTCAACTTGATAAATTTCCCTCCCTAAAAATGCACCATCACCACAGTGAGTTTTCTGCACTAATTTCCCTTCTAAGCTAATGGATTCCACACCCACATTTGTCATAAACCTTGCAGGGTCTCTAATCCCCTCCTCTGTGGCCTGCTGTAAAATCCTAATATTCCCCTCCATGTAGAACTCTATCTGTGTTCGCAGACAAGCTTGTGGCGCCTTCCCCAGTAGGGTGAAGGCCGTCTGGCATCAGCAAGTCACGTCGGCCCCAAAATAAAGGCCAGTTATCAATAAAACTAAAGCCTTTCTGTCTACAAAACTGTACCAGCCACCTGTTTAATGACGTCAGCCTGCTAAATGCCTCATCATTAACCCGGGAGGGGAGGGGATCAGAGACTATTAATCAATGCCGACACATTTTTTTCGCAAGGTCACAAGTCCTCTCTATATTCATTTTTGTGACTGAGTGCTTCATCCAGACATTGTTGCCGACGTGAATAACTATGTGACTGTATCTCGTGTCATGTTCCTTTGTCTGTCTACCCTTCTGCAGCATCAGCACCCTAAGATTGGAGGCAATGTCAGGAGCTCTAGCCTCAGGAATACTTTTAACGTCAACCAACGCCTGTAGCCTGACTTTGCGGGTGATAGAATCCCCTATCACTAAACTCTGGTGTTTCGGCCTGGAGACAGGAATGGAATAAGCATTCATGACAGCCATTTCAGTCCTTTTTGCTAAATGGACCATCGTCTGGCCATCCATATGCAACATTCATTCATCCGTTTTCTACACCTGCTTACTCCAGTCAAGATTTACATGGGGGGGTGTAAGAGCCTATCCTAGTGTGCCTAGATGGAGTGAGTGGTGTCAGAACATGGCGCCATTTTGGTTCCAACTGCGCTGAACTACTGAATGAACCTTTTGTGTTTTCAGTATTTTTAAAAAAAAATTATTTAACAACATGCAGCAACACATCCAGTTGCTATCAAAATAAATATAAAAATAATTAAGCTATCAAATTTATAGAAATTTACAATTTATGATTATTTATTTAATTGATTTAAAGCCTGATTTATGCAGCTGCTGCTCTGTAACTCCGTGTCATGACGCCAGTGTGTGTGACAGCTTTAAAGTTCTCCATCTCTGGATTTTGCTTTATTCTGGACTAATTTGACCCTCAACAAGCTTTTCTTTCTGCAATCATCACTTCCAAATCAAAGGTAGGCTGTACATTTTCCTATTTTACCGACTTTGTGCTGTAAATGTGCAGACTTTTCTGATCCATTTGTAATCAGCGTGCGCACTGTAAATACTATTATAATATGATGGCAGACTAAGGCTTGAAAACAGAAAAGTGTCAAATCACAGCCAGCGTGTAGATCACCGCGAATTGGCTGGGTTTTCGTTGTTGGCTGGTAGAACTTATACAGAAGTTCCCTTGATGGCGAGCTGAAGCCCATGAAAAGAACAGAGCCAAGGAAAAAACAGAGTACACTTGCTCAGGAATCATCATCTCTCTCCATCTCCACCAGTGCGGTAGGAGATGTTTGGCCCAATCCCCCATTGCTCTTTTACTGCTGCCACATCACAAACTGTTGCTGATGAAAGAAACTGAACTTATAAACTTTTACCATATCAACTCTTCTTCAACTCAACTCCCCTAGAAAAGGGGAGCTTTGGCCCTGAACTCTGGGGACGAGATCTTGGACCTTTTCTTTTTTTGTGTGGCCGTTTAACTATTGTATTTCACTGAATCACTGGTCATGACCAATGCACTGTAAATATTTGCACTTTCATATTTAACAAAAAAAAAATAATAAGGTACCTGCATTTAAAAATCAACTTGGTCTGTTTATTATACTGTCTAAAAACCTCTCAGAGCGAATCTAGATCTCCTCATTCAGTTGCCCATTGCTGCACTACATTTACTAGCCCATAATATATAAATTCCAGCAAATTCAAATTACTTTGTAGTATAAGGGCGTAAGTGCTACACCAGGACAGTGTTCGTGCACAAGTTCTCATGAGCTCATCTCCCCAAACTTGTAGCTATCTGAAAATGACTTTATCTGGAAAACCGGCTGTGGAGAGATGAATTCCCACAGAAAATGTTTTTGTCTCAAGGCTGCATTTAGATGCAATTAGAACAGACTCTGTGTCACTCTGGGTCAGACAGAGACATGTGGCTATCAGTCGTTTGTGCAAACTGCATGAACAGTCTCTGGATTAAGGACATTTCACAGTGCATTCCCACAGTGATGAACACAATATCAAATAAACATGGCATCATATGGAGACAGTTATTTTGCTTTCACAATCTCTCCCTTTTGATCATATATGATCAATCAAATCATAGCAAAATAATAAGAACATAACAGAGCATCTGTATTGTCACACCTTTGCAAGTTTAAGACATGTCATGGGATTACATTCTTCAAAATCATAGACATTCCCCAGGCCAAAGAATAATGTCAACCATGATGGATGGATTTGGGTTGGTTGAAGTCTCTTTAGGTTGTTGGGGGAAGGGGATCAAGAACAAGGGCCAGTTCTTTCAGTACTTTTATGCAGTGAGTTGTGTGTATCCACGTCGATCTTTCTGCCACCTTGATCTGTCTGGTCTGCTTGAGGTTTCTTCCTCAGAGGGAGTTTTTCTTTATCACTGTTGCTCTGGGGGTTAGTAAGGTTAGACCATACCTGTGTGAAGCACTTTGAGGCAACTCTGTTGTGATTTGGCACTATATAAATGAAAATAAATTTAATTGATGGTGGTATGCGTCGTCAATTGCACTTGGAAGGGGCCTATCCAGCGATGATCATTCCAGAGCTTTATCAGATTCTTTACGATCACAAAGTCTCCAGGGTGGATGTCATGGAGTGGTTGTTCAGCTGACAATGGAAGGGCTGCCTTCACTCGAGACCTGCACACAGAAAGAGCTTGTGAAAGCTTAATGCAATAAGACACAAGATTGTGATCAATGGACACTGCATCTTCTCCTGTCCACATCTATGTGGGGTGGTCTTCCAAACAGGATTTCAAAGGGTGACTTGGCTCTCATTTGCATCAGAGCCAGTGGTAACATTTTATCCAGTTTAGGCCTGTTTCAGTGGTACATTTTGCCATTTTGTTTTTTAATGTACCATCCTCCCTCTCTACAGCTCCTCCTGATTTTGGATGATAGCTGTTGGGTATTTTCTCGCTGTGTGTCCAAGACAGCACTCAGCTCTTTGATCACTTCATTCACAAAGTGTGTACCATTGTCTGAAGAAAGTTTTTCTGGAACTCCCCATCTGGGAAGAACGTCTGCAGCTTTTGCTGCTGCCTTTGCTGACGCGTGTTTTGTTGGAAAACGTGTCCACTATTACAAGGCAGTACTTCTTCTCCTCTGCGGGGGTAATTCAGTGAAATCCATCATAAGGTGTTGGAAAGGAATTTGAAGCTTCCCTCTGCATTTGTGCGTGTGCACGTGTATGCTTCTTCCCCGACACCTTCAACGTCAGTTCTCTGCTCACAGTCTGAAAAAAGCTTTTGGACATAAAATTTCCCTGTTTCTCATTTTGGCCAATGAAAGTAACTTCAGACTTTACAAACAAATTTTTTTTTGTGACACCTTATGTCCCTTTGCCAGGTGTGAAAGAAGCAACAAAGTGTCGCACTCACACTGCTCCTTAGAAGGAGACACAATCAGCAAATCATCAACATACTGCAAGAGGGCGGTTCCCTGTGATAAGGTCAAAGAGGTCAAGCTGTCAGCCAAAGCCTGACAACACGTGAGGGCTACTAGTAACCCCTTGGGGTAGGCGGTCCAGGTATACTGTTGACCCTTGAAAGTAAAACCAGAACTGAGAATCTGGATGCACAGGAACAGAAAAGAAAGCATTAGAGAGGTCGACCACAGAGAAGAACTGAGAATCAGTCGGGGCTTGAGACAGAATTGTGTGTGGATTTGGTCCCACAGGAGCTGGTGGTATGATTGAAGCATTTACTGATGGAAATCTCAAACAAAAGTCCATTCAGTGGGTTGTCCTGCAGGATGAATCTTTTTCACTGGGAATACTGGCGAGAGTTTTGGATGGGTGTCACAATTCCTGCATTCAACAGGAATTGAAAAACAGGGTTATTCCATCCACAGCTTCCTGCCTGAGTGGATATTGTGTTTTTTTTTTGTTTTTTTTTTTTTTTAAGCTCTAACAGCGTTTCACCAGTAGAAGATCTCACAGTCAAGTCTTGTGACAACATACACAGCTCTGTCTGATCAGGAGAAGAGGAGATTTTTATTCCCTGGTCTGTGTAAGACAGGACGGCATCACAAGAGTACAAAATGCCTCGACCTAGAAAATTTATTGGACACTTTGGAGACATGACAAACTCGTGTTGAAACTGATGATCTCCGATCTCTCAACAGCACAGAGCTGGTTTGGAAAATGGTTCACTCAGTCTCCCCACTAGCACAGACTGACACACAATGGTGGGCACAGATAACCAAAAAATTAACTTTGATAACAGATAATCAGATAACTGAAAACGTTATTTTTGATAAAGATAAAACAATAAACCACCCAAAAATGTATCAGAAGTTACAGATAACTGATAAATTCCAGTATTGTCTCTGGTACATTTACAACTACTAACAAACTGAATTTGAGTTTTAACATCACAATCGCTTCTGGTAGCATCAAAAGCGACAACAAACCCAAACAATGAGCCCACACTTCTGTCTTTGAACATCTTGCCCCCTGCTGGAAGCTCTTGTTTACTATACAACGCTCCGGTCAGGCAGAGGTCTTGGAAAATAAAGCAGTGCTGACTTATGTTTTGGTGTATAAATAACATGAATACTGATAGAATAACTCCATTATGTTAATTGTTAATGTGTTTATTTTATGTAAACATGCAGAATCACAGGCTGTCTCTCCATTATTTTCAATGGGAGCTGCTGAGCTACACTCGCTTCCTGATCATGTCGTTCTGGGGGAAAGTGAAGTTTGCTCTTTAACATCTTGATTATTGTTCTTTACAACACTGTTTCTCCTTTTTGTTCCGGACTAATATATGTAATATGTCTGAAATTCGGTTTGCGTTTATTAAATTCCATGCAGATTAAACGTAACAGACACGGATTATTTGTTACAATTGTTTTAGCAACATTTCAGTTTATCAAGCAGCAGTCTCTTGTTAACGTGATGAAAACCATAAAAAAATTACATTTGTGTAGTATAATATTCATTTACAACTAATATCGTGTTGACTGCAGCGACTCTCTGGCACGCAAGGGATTATGGGATATGTCAGTAGGACGAATGAACACTACTGGCCAGTAGATGGCAGAAGAGACCTTGAAAACTTGCCAAAACAAAATTCCAGATAATCCGTGTCTGCTACATTTAAGATGCGTGGAATTTAATAAACGCAGACACAATAACGTCTATAAACCCAGAGAATATAGTCACAAGAGTTTTAGGCACTAGAGCAGTGGTCTCCAAACTATTCCAGAAAGGGCAGAGAGGGTGCAGGTTTTCTTTGCAGCCACTGGCTTCAGCAGGTGATTTCACTGATTAACATCCCTTTGAACAGGTGGGATGAGTTCATCAGTGAAATCACCTGCTGAAGTCAGTGGCTGCAAAGAATACCTGCACCCTCTTGGCCCTTTCTGGAATAGTTTGGAGACCATTGCACTAGAGTTTAATGCTGTTGTCCGTAGAGCCTGATCAGAGTGTTTCAAATGCATTTCTCATGTTGTGAACGTACTGAGATTACCCTATCCTACCCATAATGCACTGCTGGGCACAGCATATATCCACATTAAAACCTTAAAAATTAGCGCATTACTTTAAAACTAAAACATATATCTGATATTTTCACTTTATAAAACTTCAGAAATGACATTAATTTAAATAACTTGTCCGAAAATAGTTTGTTTAAAAGTTGAACCATAAGTTAAAAATGTATGCCTCTGGATGACTTGGGTGATATTGCTGCGTTTTAGTATGGGGTTAAGTTCTCCTTTAGTCCTTTACCTGCAGAGGATAGTGTGTTTTTTTCTTAAAGCAACTCTTCTCTGTTTTGCAGAAGGTAGAACTACACATCAGCTACGAAACATTTAACAAGTAGGTGCTCAACTGATTTTAAGTTTTATAAATATTTGTAGCTGTTCAGCTTTATTTACCACTCCACCCTGCCTGCACTCTCTTCTTCCCCTCTCTACCACACTCTGCATTACTTTGAACAGTTGACCCCAAATATTTAAACTCATCTACTTTCACCACTTCTACTCCTTGTAACTGCACTATTCCACTGGGCTCCCTCCCATTCACACACATGTACTCAGTCTTGCTTCTACTGACTTTCATTCCCCTTCTCTCCAAAGCATATCTCCACCTCTCCAGACTAGACTCAACTTGCTCTCTACTCTCACTACAGATCACAATGTCATTTGCAGACATCATAGTCCATGGGGACCCCTGTCTGATCTCATCCGTCAACCTGTCCATCACCACTGCAAACAAGAAAGTCCTCAGAGCTGATCCTTGGTGTAATCCCACCTCCACCTTGAATGAGTCTGTCATTCCGAATGCGCATCTCACCGCTGTCACACTATTCTTGTACATGTCCTGCACTACCCTAACATACTTCTCTGCCACTCCACACTTCCTCATACAATACCACAGCTCTTCTCCTGGCACCCTATCATAAGCTTTTTCTAAGTCCACAAACACACAGTGTAATTCTTTCTGTCCTTCTCTGTACTTCTGCAACAGTATTCTCAGAGCAAACATTGCATCTGTAGTGCTCTTTCTCGGCATGAAACCATATTGCTGCTCACAGATCTTCACCTGTTTTCTAAGCCTAGCTTCTACTACTCTTTCCCATAACTTCATGCTGTGGCTGATCAACTTTATGCCTCTGTAGTTTCTGCAGCTCTGCACATCACCCTTGTTCTTGAAAATAGGAACCACCACACTTCGTCTCCACTCCTCAGGCATCCTCTCACTTTCCAAGATTTTATTAAACAATCTGGTTAGAAACTCTGCTGCCATCTGTCCTAGACATTTCTGTGCCTCCACTGGAATGTCATCTAGACCAACTGCCTTTCAGCTCTTCATCCTCTTCATAGCAGCCCTCACTTCTTCCTTACTAATCTCTTGTACTTCCTGATTTACTCTCACCACATCATCCAGCATTTTCTTTATTCACCAGCTCTTCAAAATATTCCCTCCACCTTCTCAGCACACACTCCTCACTTGTCAGCACATTACCATGTGCATCTTTTACCACCCTAACCTGCTGCACATCCTTTCCAGCTCTGTCCCTTTTTCTGGCCAATCAGTACAAGTCCTTTTCTCTTTCCTTACTATTCAACTTCTTGTACAGCTCGCAATATGCCTTTTCCTTCGCTTTTGCCACTTCTCTTTTCACCTTATACCGCATCTCCTTGTACTCCTGTCTACTTTCTTCATCTCTCCGACTATCCCAAAACTTTTTCGCAAACCTCTTTCTCCTTATGCTTTCCTGGACCTCTTCATTCCATCACCATGTCTCCTTGTCTTCCTTCCACTGTTCCGATGTCATACCCAGTACTGTCCTAGCTGTCTCCCTCACCACATCTGCAGTACTTTTCCATTTGTCCAAAATTGCTTCCCCTCCAACCATTGCTTCTTTCACCTGCTCGCTAAATTTCACACAACAGTCTTCCTCCTTCAGCTTCCACCATCTGATCCTTTGTTGAGCTCTCGCTCTCTTCTTCTTTACCGCTGAAGTCATCCTACAACCAACCATCCTATGCTGTCTAACGACACTCTCTCCTGCCACCACCTTACAGTCTCTGATTTCTTTTAGCTTGGATCTCCATTAAAGAATGTAGTCCACCTGTGTGCACCTTCCTCCACTCTTATATGTTACCCTGTGCTCCTCCCTTTTCTTCACCACAGCCATTTCAATTCTTTTTGCAAAATCAACTACCATCTGCTCTTCCCCATTCCTGTCCTTGATACCATATCTACCCATTACTTCCTCATCACCTCTGTTCCCTTCACCAACATGCCCATTGAAGGCCGCTCCTATCACCACTCTTTCATGCTTGGGCACACTCTCCAGCACCTCATCTAACACACTCCAGAAATCTTCTTTCTCCATCGTCTCACAACCTACCTGTGGGGCATATGCACAGATGATATTCATCATCACCCCTTCAATTTCCAACTTCACGCTCATCACCCTGTCAGACACTTGGTTAACCTCCAACACACTTTTAACATACTCTTCCTTTAAAATGACCCCAACACCATTTCTCTTCTTGTCCTCACCATGGTACAACAACTTGTACCCATCGCCAATGCTCCTGCTCTTACTTCCCTTCCACTTGGTCTCTTGCACACACAATATGTCTACCTTTGGACAGTATGTCCATCATATCAGCCAGCTCTCTCCCTTTACCAGTCATACTGCCAACATTCAAAGTCCCCACTCTCATTTTCACCCTTCTAGTTTTCTTCTTCTCCCGCTGTTTGTGGAAACGTTCTCCTCCTCTTCTTTGTCGTGTTCGCCCAGCAGTAGCCCAGTTTTCACCGGCACCCTGTTGGGCAACAGCACCGGTGGCGGACGTTGTTAACCCGGGCCGTGACCGATCCGGTATGGAAATTAGATTCTTAGTCTGCATAGTTGGGTTGGCTTGTTTTACGCCGGATTCCCTTCCTGACGCAACCCTCCTCATTTATCCGGGCTTGGGACCAGCACTCAGAATGTACTGGCTGCACACCCTGTGTGGCTGAGTTGTCAATCTGCCTGTTGTGCGCAGTTCTCAAAACCTGAGGAGAGAAGGATTTTCGTATAAACAACCCGATCAGATCTAGGCTTGCACCTCAGATGCACATTTGGGTAAATTGTAGCTCAATGTTCAAATCCTCTTTTTAAGAAAATCCTCTTCTACACCAATTCATCATAAAGCTGTATAACGGATAAGATAAGACTTTATTGATCTCACAGTGTAGAAATTCACATGTTACATCAGCTCTTAAAAAACACACACACAAGATGAGTGCGAGTAGAGGAAAATGTGCATTAAACAGCGTGTGCAAAGATAAGAAATAATAATAATACTTGTAACAATACAATAAAATAAGAAAATGAGGTAGAAATAGAATATATATATGTCTGTGTGTGTGTGTGTGTGTGTGTGTGTGTGTGTGTGTGTGTGTGTGTGTGTGTGTGTGTGTGTGTGTGTGTGTGTGTGTGTATACATACGCACACACACACACATAAGCATATATGCATATATAAACATGATTGGAATTGAAAAAAAAATAGGATCATCTTATTTACACTATGTGAAGTGGAATTTAGATGTGATAAGGTGACATGAGTGCAGGGATTTGTAAACGAGTTGTTATTGCACGTGATTTGTGGACATAATAATATTGCACGTGATTTGTGGACATAATAATATTGCACGTGATTTGTGGACATATTAATTTTGCACGTGATTTGTGGACATATTATTGCATGTGGTTATTTCACAGTGTTATTGTACAGCCTGACAGCAGCAGGGAGGAACGACCTGCGGTATCGTTCCTTCTTGCACTGATGGTGCCTCAGTCTGTCAGTGAATGAGCTGCTCAGCTCCACTACAGTCTGGTGCTGAGGGTGAGAGGAGTTGTCCATGATGGATTTGAACTTGGTTAACACCCTCCTCTCAGCCACCTCCTCCAGAGAGTCCAGAGGACAGCCCAGGACAGAGCTGGATTTCCTGACCAGCTTATTCAGTCTCTTTCTCTCCCGCTCTGTGCTGCCCGGGGCCCAACAGACGACAGCATAGAGGAGAGTCATAGAAGGTCTTAAGCAGAGGCCTGCTCACTCCAAAGGATCTCAGTGTCTTCAGGAGGTGGAGGCGACTCTGGCCTTTCTTGTTCAGGGCGTCAGTGTTGTGAGTCCAGTCCAGTTTGTTGTTGAGGTGAACACCCAGGTATCTGAAACTGTCCACAGTCTCTATGTCCTCCCCGTGGATGTTCACCAGTGGGTGAGGTGGTGGTTTCGTCCTGAAGTCGATCGCCATCTCCTTCATCTTACTGGTGAGTCATCAGAGATCTTCTGGAGATGGCAGCTGTCCGTGTTGTAGGTGAAGTCCGAGGTGTAAAGGGTGAAGACGAAAGACGAGAGGACGGTGCCCTGGGGCCCCCGGTGCTGCACATTACCACCTCAGACTGACAGCCGCGCAGCTGCACGTACTGTGGGCGGTCAGTGAGGTAATTGATGGTCCAGGCGGCGAGATGTCCATCCACACCTGCATCCTCTAGCTTCCCCCGCAGCAGTGCTGGTCTGATGGGGTTGAAAGCACTGGAGAAATCAAAGAACGTGACTCTCACAGCGCTCCCGCCGGTCTCCGGGTGGGTGAGTGCCCGCTGCAGCAGGTACATGACAGCGTCATCTACCCTGATGTTGGGCCTGTAGGCGAACTGCAGTGGGTCCAGGATGTCGCTCGCCACGGTGCGGAGATGAGACAGGAGGAGTCACTCCATGGTCTTCATGAGGTGGGAGATCAGGGCAACTGATCTGTAGTGGGTTGTTCTTTGGTGTGCGGTGTTTTGGGAACCAGGACCACACAGGAGGTCTACCACAGTGTGGGGACCACCCCCATGCTGAGGCTCTTGTTGAAGATGTGGCTGAGGACCTCACAGAGCTCATCTGCACAGGTCCTCAGCAGCCTCGGGGAGATCCCATCAGGTCCTGCTGCTTTTCTCTGCTTCAGCCGCAGGAGCTGGCCTCTCACCTCAGTCGGAGTTACAATGGGGGGGGGGGGGGGGGGGGCTGAGGTGGGCTGGTGCTGAATACAGTCCGGGGAGAGGAGGGACAAAGTCTGGGGTGCAGTGGAGGTGACCGGGGGGAAGAAGGTGGGGGGGTCAGAGGGACTGGAGGGCTGGCTGCTGGAGACGTGTGGAGAGTCGGGATCAGGTGGGGGTGGGGGGGAGCAGGTTTGGAGGAGCCAAAACAGTTAAAGTAGCTGTTTAGCTCCTCTGCAAACCGAGAGTCTCCATCTGCAGTCCTGCTGGTACCCTGCCCAAATCCGGAGGCGGTCTTAAGGCATCTCCACACGTCTGTGACGTTGTTCTGGGTCAGCTGCTCCTCCATCTTCCTTCCATACTCCTTCTTGGCTGCCCGGATCTTCCATTGGAGTTCCTGTTGGACTCTACGCTGCTCCTCTCTGTCTCCCGAGTAGAAAGCCCTTTTCTTCTGGGTCCTCCACATTAGCGTAAAAAAGGTCCAGTATTCTATTGTCCCTGGTTTTACACGTGACATACTGGGTGAACGTGGGGAGGGTGGCAGAGAGGAGGGCGTGGTTAAAGTCCCCTGTGATGAGGAGGAGCGTGCGGGGGTGTTGTGTCTGCAGTCGCGTGACTGTACTGTGGATCCGCTCACAGGCAGCGGTGGCATCTACAGAGGGAGGAATATACGTGCAGAGCGTAATCACACTTCCAAACTCCCGTGGGAGATAGTACGGCCTCATGCTCACCGCAAGTAGCTTCACGTCCGAGGAGCAGATCTGATCCTTCACGTGAACATGAGCTGTGCTGCACCATCTCTCACTCACATAAACGGCGAGACCCCCTCCTCTTTTCTTCCTGCTCTCCGCCAGCATCCTGTCCACACGGATGAGTGTAGCCGTTCATGTTAATAACAGAGTCCGGTACATGTTCATCCAACCACATCTCCGTGAAGCACATGAGACTGCAGCCTTTATACAGCCTCTGGAAACAGGTTAGTGCTGCTAGCTCCTTGGTCTTGTTGCAGAGAGACCTTACGTTCCCCATGACCACAGATGGAATATAAGTCCTTCTCTGCTTCGTCCGTCCACCTCTGCAGCCTCTCCGTCTCCTTCGTATGTCTGCATGTATGTCCAGGTGCTCAGCATAGTGGGGACCCGGCCCACTGTACATAGAGTCTCTTAGTCCAAGCAGCTGATCCCGGCTGTAAACAATGGGACGTCTGGAGCCGGGAACAAAGGGATTTCCTCTCGCTGCCTCAAAAAATGCCAAAAGAAGCAGAAAACTAATCACAAGAGTTACAAAAGTGGTTTTCCCATGTGCACACTTGCACAGGGTACCACCCACTGCAGATAAAAACAGTTACTTCATGGCCATTGATTATTCTCTGATCAATCACTTCACATATTTTCAAGAAACAAAGTTCATGAGTCCTTTCACGGTCTTTGACTTCCTGTTTGGCGCCTTCATCAGTGCTCTGCCATGTGGATCTGTCAACGTATTTCTTGCGACAATGGTTATGATAGCATGCCTCTATGGCAAAAAGATCATAACCTCGAATACGGTTGGCGAGTTCTTCATCGCCTCTTCGCTCTGACAGAGGTAATATTGAGTCCCCACCACCATGGGCAAAGTGCGACAAACCTTCCATGGTCCAAGACCCATTGACGAGGACTTTCTTTCGCCCATGGCTTTTACAGAAGATGCAGTTCTGCTCAAATATGAACTTTTCATTTGAACTGCGACGACTCTGTCTTGTTGGCCGTTCTTCATCAGTAGCATTAGTTGGCTTCAGGCGGCTAAGATGATTGGTGAAACTCAAGTGGCATTCACGATGGTAACCGTGATTTTCCCCAAGCTGCTCGGGAATTTGGGCACAAATGGCATCATGCCGATGTACCGACCCATGCGGCTGAGCTAGTCTCTTATGCCTGACTTCAAGTATTTTTTCAAATCATTCCTGGGCATTTGGTAGATTTGAGAAGCGTACAAAGTCAGTTGTGTTTGCCTTACTGTTATGAATGATGCAGATGTCATTGCTGCTGGGTGCTGGTCTTTCAGTGCTGGCCTTTCTTTTCGGCATTCTGCTGATGTCAGGCTACCTGAAATAAGCAAGAATGGCACCATTAATTGGTGAAACTTGGTCGTCTAAGGATGTAGTCATTATACACTTGGAGAATTGACCTGTTTATTTTCTACACTATTTAAGTTCTACACTGATATTGTTTAACTCGAATATTCATAAAACAACACCACCCAATAGCCTACATTGTAAATACAAAGATCTGCAGGTATTAAGGTGAGCTTATACAAACCCATGTGTGTACTCCTATAGATACACCTTGCCTACATCTGTATACAGTATTTTTGTTTATAGCATATCTCATGCTGAGAGTTATTTGTTGTGGCATACTTTGTTCATAAGCAGTGAGACCTTTACTGTGTTGAAATCTGATCATTTTGAGTTTTCTAAAATTTGCCCCTTTTGTGTAAAACACTGAGTCATTATTTTAGAAAATAATTAAACATTGGTGGATTAAAACATGTAAAGGGATGTTAGAAAGAGGTTTTACGGGGTCCTAGGTGAATACTTTCCTATTTGGCAACTTCAGGGAACATTTACAGGCCCAACTTCCAGATTTTAGGCATTCCCTAAATTTCTTGATCTTTTGACCTCTGTTGACCTAAATATGGACATAATTTGCATATTGATGATTTCAAACATTAGAGTGGCCCAAGACAAACATTTTGATGGGTCATACACTTTCCTGTGACAGCCCATTCAAAAGTTATGTCAATTTAGATTTCCCCTACCCCAAAACCAACCGAAGGAAAATTTAGAGCCACGCCCACAAATAATACCCCAGGAGTGCCACTAAGTCCCTATATTTTCGGTGGCAACATGGAAAATATGGATCTAATACTACAACCTACATCAACTTTCATCACTTTTGGGGGGGGTGCAAGGTGAGCCCACCCAGCCCATGGACTATAACACAGTAAACTTGTACATGCACACCAATTGTGAGTGCCCTTGAAACAACACAGGTGCTCTGGGGATGTCTGTCACAGCAGATAACTGACCTGCATGAGCCTAACCTTCTTTGAAGAGCTACATTCATATTTAGCATAAGGGTGTACCCGGGTGATCCCCCGACACTTTGTATTAGTGATTTGTGGGAACCAGAGGTGATGACTCTTGTTTCTTTCTGTCTTTCTCTTTAGGATCCCTCCATCAGAGGAATCTTCCATTACTCAGCTAAAGAGCAGATGACCAAATATGAGATTGCTGTGGCCATTGCTCAGGCCTTCAGCCTGCCATCCACTCACCTCATACCCGTAAATACAAATATAAAAATACACATTTTAATGCATTCTCTTTCATGGCTTAGATGTGAGAAAATTAGCTGTTAATTGTTGCTAACGTAGTTCTATTACTAGACGCAAGGAACTTCAATCAATTCAATCAATTTTTTTTTTTTTATATAGCGCCAAATCACAACAAACAGTTGCCCCAAGGCGCTTTATATTGTAAGGCAAGGCCATACAATAATTATGTAAAACCCCAACGGTCAAAACGACCCCCTGTGAGCAAGCACTTGGCTACAGTGGGAAGGAAAAACTCCCTTTTAACAGGAAGAAACCTCCAGCAGAACCAGGCTCAGGGAGGGGCAGTCTTCTGCTGGGACTGGTTGGGGCTGAGGGAGAGAACCAGGAAAAAGACATGCTGTGGAGGGGAGCAGAGATCGATCACTAATGATTAAATGCAGAGTGGTGCATACAGAGCAAAAAGAGAAAGAAACAGTGCATCATGGGAACCCCCCAGTAGTCTACGTCTATAGCAGCATAACTAAGGGATGGTTCAGGGTCACCTGATCCAGCCCTAACTATAAGCTTTAGCAAAAAGGAAAGTTTTAAGCCTAATCTTAAAAGTAGAGAGGGTGTCTGTCTCCCTGATCTGAATTGGGAGCTGGTTCCACAGGAGAGGAGCCTGAAAGCTGAAGGCTCTGCCTCCCATTCTACTCTTACAAACCCTAGGAACTACAAGTAAGCCTGCAGTCTGAGAGCGAAGCGCGCTATTGGGGTGATATGGTACTACGAGGTCCCTAAGATAAGATGGGACCTGATTATTCAAAACCTTATAAGTAAGAAGAAGAATTTTAAATTCTATTCTAGAATTAACAGGAAGCCAATGAAGAGAGGCCAGTATGGGTGAGATATGCTCTCTCCTTCTAGTCCCCGTCAGTACTCTAGCTGCAGCATTTTGAATTAACTGAAGGCTTTTTAGGGAACTTTTAGGACAACCTGATAATAATGAATTACAATAGTCCAGCCTAGAGGAAATAAATGCATGAATTAGTTTTTCAGCATCACTCTGAGACAATTGCGTAAATGCAAAAAAGCAGTCCTACATATTTGTTTAATATGCGCTTTGAATGACATATCCTGATGAAAAATGACTCCAAGATTTCTCACAGTATTACTAGAGGTCAGGGTAATGCCATCCAGAGTAAGGATCTGGTTAGACACCATGTTTCTAAGATTTGTGGGGCCAAGTACAATAACTTCAGTTTTATCCTAGTTTAAAAGCAGGAAATTAGAGGTCATCCATGTCTTTATGTCTGTAAGACAATCCTGCAGTTTAGCTAATTGGTGTGTGTCCTCTGGCTTCATGGATAGATAAAGCTGGGTATCATCTGCGTAACAATGAAAATTTAAGCAATACCGTCTAATACTGCCTAAGGGAAGCATGTATAAAGTGAATAAAATTGGTCCTAGCACAGAACCTTGTGGAACTCCATAATTAACCTTAGTCTATGAAGAAGATTCCCCATTTACATGAACAAATTGTAATCTATTAGACAAATATGATTCAAACCACCTCAGCGCAGTGCCTTTAATACCTATGGCATGTTCTAATCTCTGTAATAAAATTTTATGGTCAACAGTATCAAAAGCAGCACTGAGGTCTAACAGAACAAGCACAGAGATGAGTCCACTGTCCGAGGCCATAAGAAGATCATTTGTAACCTTCACTAATGCTGTTTCTGTACTATGATGAATTCTAAAACCTGACTGAAACTCTTCAAATAGACCATTCCTCTGCAGATGATCAGTTAGCTGTTTTACAACTACCCTTTCAAGAATTTTTGAGAGAAAAGGAAGGTTGGAGATTGGCCTATAATTAGCTAAGATAGCTGGGTCAAGTGATGGCTTTTTAAGTAACGGTTTAATTACTGCCACCTTAAAAGCCTGTGGTACATAGCCAACTAACAAAGATAGATTGATCATATTTAAGATCGAAGCATTAAATAATGGTAGGGCTTCCTTGAGCAGCCTGGTAGGAATGGGGTCCAATAGACATGTAGCTGGTTTGGATGAAGTAACTAATGAAAATAACTCAGACAGAACAATCGGAGAGAAAGAGTCTAACCAAATACCGGCATCACTGAAAGCAGCCAAAGATAACGATACGTCTTTGGGATGGTTATGAGTAATTTTTTCTCTAATAGTTAAAATTTTGTTAGCAAAGAAAGTCATGAAGTCATTACTAGTTAAAGTTAATGGAATACTCAGCTCAATAGAGCTCTGACTCTTTGTCAGCCTGGCTACAGTGCTGAAAAGAAACCTGGGGTTCTTATTTTCTTCAATTAGTGATGAGTAGAAAGATGTCCTAGCTTTACGGAGGGCTTTTTTTATAGAGCAACAGACTCTTTTTCCAGGCTAAGTGAAGATCTTCTAAATTAGTGAGACGTCATTTCCTCTCCAACTTACGGGTTATCTGCTTTAAGCTACGAGTTTGTGAGTTATACCACGGAGTCAGGCACTTCTGATTTAAAGCTCTCTTTTTCAGAGGAGCTACAGCATCCAAAGTTGTCTTCAATGAGGATGTAAAACTATTGACGAGATACTCTATCTCACTTACAGAGTTTAGGTAGCTACTCTGCACTGTGTTGGTATATGGCATTAGAGAACATAAAGAAGGAATCATATCCTTAAACCTAATTACAGCGCTTTCTGAAAGACTTCTAGTGTAATGAAACTTATTCCCCACTGCTGGGTAGTCCATCAGAGTAAATGTAAATGTTATTAAGAAATGATCAGACAGAAGGGAGTTTTCAGGGAATACTGTTAAGTCTTCAATTTCCATACCATAAGTCAGAACAAGATCTAAGATATGATTAAAGTGGTGGGTGGACTCATTTACATTTTGAGCAAAGCCAATAGAGTCTAATAATAGATTAAATGCAGTGTTGAGGCTGTCATTCTCAGCATCTGTGTGGATGTTAAAATCGCCCACTATAATTATCTTATCTGAGCTAAGCACTAAGTCAGACAAAAGGTCTGAAAATTCACAGAGAAACTCACAGTAACGACCAGGTGGACGATAGATAATAACAAATAAAACTGGTTTTTGGGACTTCCAATTTGGATGGACAAGACTAAGAGTCAAGCTTTCAAATGAATTAAAGCTCTGTCTGGGTTTTTGATTAATTAATAAGCTGGAATGGAAGATTGCTGCTAATCCTCCGCCTCGGCCCGTGCTACGAGCATTCTGACAGTTAGTGTGACTCGGGGGTGTTGACTCATTTAAACTAACATATTCATCCTGCTGTAACCAGGTTTCTGTAAGGCAGAATAAATCAATATGTTGATCAATTATTATATCATTTACCAACAGGGACTTAGAAGAGAGAGACCTAATGTTTAATAGACCACATTTAACTGTTTTAGTCTGTGGTGCAGTTGAAGGTGCCATATTATTTTTTCTTTTTGAATTTTTATGCTTAAATAGATTTTTGCTGGTTATTGGTGGTCTGGGAGCAGACACCGTCTCTACGGGGATGGGGTAATGAGGGGATGGCAGGGGGAGAGAAGCTGCAGAGAGGTGTGTAAGACTACAACTCTGCTTCCTGGTCCCAACCCTGGATAGTCACGGTTTGGAGGATTTAAGAAAATTGGCCAGATTTCTAGAAATGAGAGCTGCTCCATCCAAAGTGGGATGGATGCCGTCTCTCCTAACAAGACCAGGTTTTCCCCAGAAGCTTTGCCAATTATCTATGAAGATCAATCAATGAAACGTTCTCTTGAAGGCCTTTAAAGTGCATATCTTTGTCTAGAGAACATTCCTTTTTACCTTCTTTTTAATTCTTTTCTTCCAAATCTTTAACTTGTGGAGGCACTGATATAGCTGCCAAAAATAAAATGAGGCTGATTTGTCACCATTTCGATCTTGATACAGGAGCCGGGTTCTGACTTTGCTGCTGATGTACAGTATGAAATCAAACCAGCTTAAACCAGCTTGTCATCTGAGTATGAAACCGAAAGAGCGCTGCCAGGTGTTTTGAAGATTATTATTATTAATAATGTAACACTGCTGCTAACAAGGTTAAATGACTGAAACTTACCTACACGGTCTCTTTTTTTTAGCAGAAAATTCTGTCCTTTTTTTAGGTCGTCCTTTCCATGTCCGGGTTCTGTGGCAGTTATTCACTTTTATGTCCACTCACCAAATTTTGCCACGTGGGCAAAAAGCTAAGCTAGCTTGTTTTACTAGTGGTTCAGCACTGGCTGTAAACGGTCAGGCCTCAGAGTCCTTCACTCTGTGTCTCCGTGTCCCCGCCCACAACACACCTGCTCATCATTTTCAAGTAGTCCATGTGAAAATATGCAAAGTTCCAAACGTAACAAGTCATTTCTGTCCGTCTGTTTTGAATCACTTCTGCCTCAGAGTCAGTCGCTCTGAGGTGGAAACCCAACGTGACGTCATTCCCGGTGAATTCTCTGAACCTTTCAGGCAGGAGGTTAATTCAGGCTGAAGTCCCGTTTTTATTGTTTCATATCTGACAGCACCAAAAATTTAAAATTTGCTCATTTGCTGTTTTGTGCACATTAAGCTCCTCTCAGGTGGATGAAAGTAGTCCATGATGTTATGTGTTGTGATGATATTTTATCCTGTCAAATTAATTTATGGCACTGGTGGCTAAATTTGCTCGCTTTAAGCGTCCCTACAGTTATATCTAGGAAGTTTTGGTATTTTTGCTGTGTAGCAGATTCATGTCACTCGGTCCTCTGCTAGCTGCGGCATTGCAGGTTTGAGCCTGGTTCGTATTAATCCAGGATTCTCTCATCCTCCAGTTGACAGAGCAGCCGGCAGACTCAGCTCTTCGACCAATCAACAGCCAGTTGAACTGTTCTCGCCTGGAACTACTGAGCCTGAGCGTTGAGCCACGACCTTTCACCTCTGCCATCGTAGACTGTCTGTGGCCGTTCCTGGCTGACAAACGGTGGCGACAGACGGCCTTCCACTGATGGACAGACTCCAACTCAGTGGTTAATCGACAGCGTGGAGCGGGATTAGTCGTACCTTTAACCAGTGTTCATTTTGACAGCATATGAAGTTGTTGGCTTTACTAAATGTCATTTAGTTTTAGTCATGACTTAGTCACCTGAATTATTTCTCTAGTTTTAGTCTAAATCTACAGATTTTTAAAATATGTTGTCAAAATTTACAACTCTGTGTCTTCAGTTCTGTCTCATAATAATTTCAAAGTCGAGTCGCTGTGGACAGTTTTTAGTTGTCTCAACATGGTTCTTACATTCCACCATTACAGAAAAAAGTTAATCTGCTCCAGTTATCTGCTGTGTTGGTTAATGAAGTGAGACTGAAGCTGAATGTGATTTGACACTTACTGTCATTCGCCGGGTGATAAATCCTCACACTTACAATAAAGATATGGATTCAGATTCCTTATTGTCATTTTAACAAAGTACAATGAAAGTTAAGGTTCAAGCCGTCAACTTCAAGTATAAACCTGAGTAAACCACATGCAGACATTAAAGGTCTGGGGAAAAAAGGGAATAAACATAAAATTTAACCGAGTGAAAAAGGTATGTCCAGAGCGCAATATACATACGTACATACAGGTGCTGGTCATATAATTAGAATATCATGAAAAAGCTGATTTATTTCAATAATTCCATTCAAAAAGTGAAACTTGTATAATGTATACATTCATTCCACGCAGACTGATATATTTCAAGTGTTTATTTCTTTTAATTTTGATGATTATAACAGACAACTAATGAAAATCCCAAATTCAGTATGTCAGAAAATGAGAATCTTGTGAAAACGTTCAGTATTGAAGACACCTGTCAGTCAGACTCTAATCAGCTGATTAACTCCAAACACCTGCAAAGGTCTTTAAGTGGTCTCTCAGTCTAGTTCTGTGGGCTACACAGTCATGGGGCAGACTGCTGACTTGATGTCTTGTCTGGACTAAGACAAAAAGGACTGGACTGCTGCTCAGTGCTCCAAAGTTATGTTCTCTGATCAAAGTACATTTTGCATTTCCTTTGGAACTCAAGGTCCCAGAGTCTGGAGGAAGAGAGACGACCTCCTGTTGCTTGATTTTAACCCATGTGTCATCAACATATCTGAACACATGGGTTAAAATCAAGCAACAGGAGGTCGAGGACTTTACAGAACACATCAATTCGGTGGACTCCAATATCAAGTTCACACGTGAGGATGCCAGAAACAATCATTTAGCTTTCTTGGACTGTGATGTTACGATTGGAGAGAACAGGCAGCTCCAGACAGAGGTTTACAGAAAACCCACTGACCAATATCTGCTCTTTGGCTCAAACCAACCCCTTGAACACAAGCTCGGGGTGATCACGACTCTTCAACACAGAGCCCTACAGGTGCCCACAACTGCAGAGGGAAGGGCTAAAGAGCAACAACTTGTACAGAAAGTCCTCACAGTATCTGGGTACCCACGTTGGTCCCTGGACAAAGTGCAGAAGTCCCAGAAAACAAAGAGACCAGATAGACAGGAGACGGAGACAAGAAGAAGAGTGTCTCTCCCTTATTTAGCAGGAGTAGGGGAAAAACTACAGAGGATCTTCAGACAGCACAAAATCCCAGTTTATTTTAAACCAGTCAACACCTTGAGACAGAAATTAGTTCACCCTAAGGACAGGATCCCTAGTTACAAACAGAGCAATGTAGTGTATCATGTCAGGAAAACTGTAATGAACACTACATAGGTGAGACGAAGCAACTTTTACACAAGAGGCTATACCAGCACCGCAGAGAGGGCACCAGTGGACCTCAGTCTGCAGTTCATCTCCTCCTGAAAGACACTAACCACACGTTTGAGGACAAGGAAGTTAAAATCTTAGCCAGAGAAAAGAAATGGTTTGAGAGAGGTGTCAAGGAAGCATTCTTTGTAAAACAGTTGAAACCCAGCCTTAACCGCGGAGCGGGTCTCAGACACGCTTTGTCCCCTGTTTACAATGTGGTACTCAGGTCAAAGCAGTTTCAGTCTTTTGTTCATGGTAATGAGTCATTCACGTCATCAGGAGAGAGTCGTCAAGGGAGCCATCAGGGGAGGCTTCCGTCCTGTCATTAGGAGAGTGCTAACTAGAGCACAATAGGTGCTAATTAGAGCTATTGTTTAGTCACTAGCCTATAGCAGTCAGCTTCTCGGTAGGTGGGGTCTGGTTAGGTTAAAAAACTCCAGCTTTTGTTGGCTTCTGGTTTATTCTTCTCTACAAGAGTCAAGACAGAAGTCAGACTACCAGAGCAAGAATTTTAGCTGAGGAAGCTTCTGTGATTTGAAGCGAAACATCCTCACGTCAAGCAACCCAGTCCAGTCGAAGATTCAAGCTTCTCTACTATGGAAACCACCTGGACAACTGAGAGCCTACACAGAAACAAGTCATGTGAAGGGTTGGGTATCGAGAACCGGTTCTTTTCGAGTATCTTTAACAAATGATTTGATCCACTGATAATCAACCGTAATCAACCGTTTCTGCAGTGCGACACCACTTTGAAGCGTGAACCAATGAAGCAATACTTTGATGCACTAGCTTGTTGGTTCTTTGATTCGCTGCTCTTCAGAAACGGCAAGTCCGCTTCTTAACCCCTCTCAAGGCCATTACAATACCGTGAGTCACTTTTGTGTGTATTAAAGTCACTAACTGGGACTCTTGTGTTGTTGCAGTCAAGAAACGAGAATCGTCCTCCTTTCCGTTGGCACAGCTCCAAACGCTGTGCGGCTCTCTGCCGAGACAGAATCCAATCGGAATTAATAACTTCAAAATGAATTGCCGCTTTAAATAACATAACACCTCTTACAAATGTAATACAGACAAGAAACTACAATCAAATAAAATGTTTTTTCCTCCCAAAATGAGACGTCCTGCATTCTTTATAAATTACATCCTGACGTGCAGCACAGCCGGCTGCAAGGCAAGAGCTCAGCTCAGATGTATGAAGACATTCATGCCAATGATGTCTGAAAGGAAATGCTTTTGACAAAAACTTCAGATTTTGTTTATTTCTATTTATGTCCAGAGATCAAGGATCCACCATGTAGAGTTTATTAAGTCCAAAGTTTAAGGATCCAGTGACCAATTTCATATTTATTAACTTTAAGACTCAATAAAATGTTCAATTTCAATTTATCGGCTTATAAAGCGCCAAATCACAACAAAATCCGTCTCATGGCGCCTCACATAGAACAGTTCAACATAAAAAAAATAAATAAAAAAAAGTTCAAATACATAATTAAAAACAGAAGTAAAAGAATAAAACATTAAAAAAAACTTTTCATAAGAAAGAATAAAAAATAAGCTTTAAGTCTTGACTTACAAATGTCCACGGACTCTGACTGCCTCACGGTCGCAGGAAGACCGTTCTACAGAACGGGTGCACGATAAGAAAAAGGAATCGGATCGATCCGATTGTTGTGTGTTAGGGGGGTGTGGCTGGACATTTTGGTGTTCTTTTCTTTTCTTTGCTCTCCAGGTGGTATGAAAACTGATTTGTCTGTGGAGAAGGTGCTGGCTGAAGAGTCCTTCACCCTCAGCGTTATGTACAGCACCTGTGGATGGTGCTCACATGCAACCTTAAAGACTTTCAGCTGAAGCAGATAATTAGATGGCGTTCTGCATTTAAGCCATGTGTGATTCAAGCAGAATTGCCGGGAACTCGACCTTGTGGTGTTCGTTTGTGAGACGCTGAGGATCGCGCCTGGGTTTGACACATCGTGCCTGTGAAGGAAGAAGGGTGAGGGACACATGCTGTCAGCACACATCAGAGGTGAATAATTGTTTGACTAATTGTTGATAGTAACTTGGTATTTTGTTACGCAGTATATTTGAATTGTGATGAGAATTGTGCAGCTCGCTTCTCACTGCCGTGGCGTGCGGACAACTGATCCTCCACCTGTTGTGAGAAGCTGCTCATTTACATAAAGCTTAAATACAGACCTGAATGTGTTGCTGATAGTGTGTGCCTTTTGAAGGATATTGCTTGTAACTGCTGACTTACCTCACCTCTTCTATCCTTCGCAGAGAGTCGGTTTGTCGTGTCCACCTGGGGGGTGTTTGGCGGTAAAAGTGAGTCCAGAAGCGCCGGGCCTCGATCCTTTTGGGCGCTGGAGAGCGTGCCAGCCTTCACTCCACCAGACTGACGCTGTTTTAGTTTGTACATGTTGTTATGCACCAAAGGGTGGAAGAAATAAATTGTTTTGTTATTGGAACCGCTTTCTGGTTATTTAGCGCTGGGTTCCGTCAGACGCAGGTCCGCTCCTCAACCCGCGTCGACACATAACACCGATTCCCTTATTGATGCCTCTTGTGAATTTTTTGTGTACTAAAAGTAGGCTTTACAGATTTTCTGTCGTGGGAGATACTATAACAAAACACCAAGAATTTATGACTAAATATAAAATTAAAATAAATACCGATATGAAACAGATACCATCCTTTTACTGGCTTCCAGAAATGCACAAAAATCCAGTAGTGAGTAGATTTATAGCGGCCTCTACTGCATGTACAACTAAACCATTATCCCAACTACTAACCTCTAGCCTGAAATTAGTTACAAAACATTTTAAACAGTACTGCGAAGGTACAGTGTAACTCGGAACACTGGAGTTAACTGTTTTTGGATTATCGATAATGCCACAGAGGTTTAAAATAAACAAAAAAAGTTAAAACAAAAGTACCTACACATTTTCATAGTTTTGATTTTTCCACCTTGTATACGAACATTCGACATGACCAGCTTATACAGTAGTGTTCAGAATAATAGTAGTGCTATGTGACTAAAAAGATTAATCCAGGTTTTGAGTATATTTCTTATTGCTACATGGGAAACAAGGTACCAGTAGATTCAGTCGATTCTCACAAATCCAACAAAACCAAGCATTCATGATATGCACACTCTTAAGGCTATGAAATTGGGCTGTAAGTAAAAAAAAGTAGAAAAGGGGGTGTTCACAGTAGTAATAGCATCTGCTGTTGCTACAAACTCAAAACTATTTTCTCACAAATCCAACAAAACCAAGCATTCATGATATGCACACTCTTAAGACTATGAAATTGGGCTGTTAGTAAAAAAAGTAGAAAAGGGGGTGTTCACAGTAGTAGTAGCATCTGCTGTTGCTACAAAATCAAAACTATTATGTTCAAACTGCTTTTGAAACTGTCTTGTTGAAATACCCATTTCAAGGGCATGTCCCCTTCAGCATAAGGCAACATGACCTCTTCAAGTATTTTGACATATCCAAACTGATCCATGATACCTGGTATGTGATATATAGGCCCAACACCATAGTAGGAGAAACATGCCCATATCATGATGCTTGCACCACCATGCTTCACTGTCTTCACTGTGAACTGTGGCTTGAATTCAGAGTTTGGGGGTCGTCTCACAAACTGTCTGCGGCCCTTGGACCCAAAAAGAACAATTTTACTTTCATCAGTCCACAAAATATTCCTCCATTTCTCTTTAGGCTAGTTGATGTGTTCTTTGGCAAATTGTAACCTCTTCTGCACGTCTTTTATTTAATAGAGGGACTTTGCGGGGGATTCTTGCAAATAAATTAGCTTCACACAGGTGTCTTCTAACTGTCACAGCGCTTACAGGTAACTCCAGACTGTCTTTGATCATCCTGGAGCTGATCAATGGGTGAGCCTTTGCTTTTCTGGCTATTTTTCTATCCATTTTGATGGTTGTTTTCCGTTTTCTTCCATGCGTCTCTGTTTTTTTTTTCCATTTTAAAGCGTTGGAGATCATTGTAGATGAACAGCCTATAATTTTTTATAACAGGTGCTGGCTTCATCCTTAAATAGGGGACACCTGATTCACACCTGTTTGTTCCACAAAATTGACAAACTCACTGACTGAATGCCACACTACTATTATTGTGAACACCCCCTTTTCTACTTTTTTTTTTGCTAATAGCCCAATTTCATAGCCTTAAGAGTGTGCATATCATGAATGCTTGGTCTTGTTGGATTTGTGAGAATCTACTGAATCTACTGGTACCTTGTTTACCATATAACAATAAGAAATATACTCAAAACCTGGATTAATCTTTTTAGTCACATAGCACTACTATTATTCTGAACACTACTGTATATAGTAAAAGTGAACTAGTCAGGGAAGCTTTTAGGATTAGAGGCTCTAAATACATCAATATTAGAAATGATGGCACTACATACTGGTCTAACACAACATCAACACGTGATCATAATGTAACTGAACTAATGTAACTTTTTTTTCAATATTTAGGAGTACCTTAATATACACTAGTAGAGTTTCACCATAGATTTGGGATGTATAATATACCTTACTGAATTTTCATTTGACCTGGCTGTTTGGTTCCAGTGGCATTCAAAGCTCAAACAGCAGTTAGAGGGTAGAAACTGTTTTTCAGTCTATTTGTTCTTGATTTAATGGTCCTGTACCATCTCTCTAATGGCAGCAGCTCAAACAGCCAGTGTCTAGGGTGGGACGAGTCCTTTAGGTTGGTGTTGGCTCTCCTGAGACAGTCAGAGCCATGAAGGTCCCCCAGTGTGGGTAGAGGGCACCCAGTGATCTTCTCTGGAGCTCTTTCCTGTTTGCCCCCGTGCAGCTGGTAAACCACGTCCAGAGGTAGTATGTGAGGATGCTCTCCATGGTAGAGTGGGGAAATAGACACCAGACATCTCTGGTTGATGTTATTTTTCCTGAAGATTCTCAGAAAGTGGAGTCTTTGCTGTACCTTCTTTGCCAAGTGTGTGGTGTTCCTGTCCCAGGTCAGTTTCTCCTCGATGTGGACTCACAGGAAACAGAAGTCCCTGACCCTTTCCACACAGTTCCCCCCATTGATAATGGGCTGAATGTCTGTGTGGTTTCTCTTGAAGTCTGTGATTAGCTCCTTGGTTTTAGATGTGTTCAGGAGCAGGTTATTTTCTCTACACCACACCGTCAGCTGGTCCACCTCCTCCTGGTAGGTGGACTCATCTCCTCCAGTGATACAGCCGGCCACTGTGATGTCATCTGCATACTTAATGAAGGTGTTGCTGATGTGGATGGGGTGTAGTCAGAGGTGTAGAGGGCGAAGAGCAGTGGGCTCAGCACGCAGCCTTGAGGTGAACCAGTGTTGAGTGTGAGAGCTGTGGATATGTGGGGACCAATCCTGACTCTGTGAGCCATCTGACAGAAAGTCCTTAATCCAAACACGTGGACTGAGGTAGAACAAGGTTCAGCAGGTTCCTCACGAGGCCACAGGGGAGGATGGTGCTGAATGCTGAACTATAATCCACAAAGACAAAACGGGCATAGTTACCCTGCTGCTCCAGATGGGTCAGTGTGGTGTGGAGGGCAGAGGTCACAGCATCCTCTGTTGACCTATTGACCTTGTAAGTGAATTGGTTTGGGTCTGAAGTGGAGGTTACATGATGGAATGACATGATGTGACCTTTAACCAGTTTGTCAAAACACTTCATCACCACCGGTGTGAGTGCAGCAGGCCGGTAGTCACTGAAGCTGGTTATGGGGGTTTCTTGGGTTGGGGGACTATCTGTGGTGGAGGTCTTCAGGTGTGACGGGAAAGCAGAATGTGTCAGGGAGCGGTTGAAGATTTTAGTGAAAATCCCAGCAAGCTGGTCTGCACAGTCTGTCAGCACCCATCCAGAGATGCTGTCGGGGCCCGTTGCTTTGCATGGCTGCTCCTGGTGTCACAGTGTCTAAGGGAGCAAAGAAAAAAATGTAACTCTTCTGCCAATGCGGCGTCACCTTCAGCAGCTCTTATACCGGGTTTGTAGTTGGTGTGGTGCTGGACTGCCTTCCATGCCTGCCTGCTGTTGTTGCTAGCCAGGTGAGGGAAAGAGGGCACAGCAAGCACTCAGTCTGTGGCCCAGGATGTAGCAAGGTGGGGGCGGGGGGTGTTGTAGAGCTGGCAGCTGCCAGCCACCTTCACCCCATGGTCCTTCCAAGTTAACAGCTGGAACCACTGGCGGTTTTTGATAACAATAATAATAATATAATATAAATATAATAATAATATAATAATAATAATTGTCTGCGCTTTAACACAGTGTGTGGAATTGAGTAATTGGCGCCCCCTGCAGCTGTACAGGCACCTTTGCTTGCTGACGAGGACAGCGCAGAGAAGCAATGCGAGAAAGGGGCGGGGCTCACGGGGGACATTTCATCTCTGGGTTTCTCTAATGGAAGGAAGGGGCGGGGGGTTGTTGGGCTGAAGTCAGTTTCACCTTGACTTCAATCAATCAATTTTATTTATATAGCGCCAAATCACAACAAACAGTTGCCCCAAGGCGCTTTATATTGTAAGGCAAGGCCATACAATAATTATGTAAAACCCCAACAGTCAAAACGACCCCCTGTGAGCAAGCACTTGGCTACAGTGGGAAGGAAAAACTCCCTTTTAACAGGAAGAAACCTCCAGCAGAACCAGGCTCAGGGAGGGGCAGTCTTCTGCTGGGACTGGTTGGGGCTGAGGGAGAGAACCAGGAAAAAGACATGCTGTGGAGGGGAGCAGAGATCGATCACTAATGATTAAATGCAGAGTGGTGCATACAGAGCAAAAAGAGAAAGAAACAGTGCATCATGGGAACCTCCCAGCAGTCTACGTCTATAGCAGCATAACTAAGGGATGGTTCAGGGTCACCTGATCCAGCCCTAACTATAAGCTTTAGCAAAAAGGAAAGTTTTAAGCCTAATCTTAAAAGTAGAGAGGGTGTCTGTCTCCCTGATCTGAATTGGGAGCTGGTTCCACAGGAGAGGAGCCTGAAAGCTGAAGGCTCTGCCTCCCATTCTACTCTTACAAACCCTAGGAACTACAAGTAAGCCTGCAGTCTGAGAGCGAAGCGCTCTATTGGGGTGATATGGTACTACGAGGTCCCTAAGATAAGATGGGACCTGATTATTCAAAACCTTATAAGTAAGAGGAAGAATTTTAAATTCTATTCTAGAATTAACAGGAAGCCAATGAAGAGGCCAATATGGATGAGATATGCTCTCTCCTTCTAGTCCCCGTCAGTACTCTAGCTGCAGCATTTTGAATTAACTGAAGGCTTTTTAGGGAACTTTTAGGACAACCTGATAATAATGAATTACAATAGTCCAGCCTAGAGGAAATAAATGCATGAATTAGTTTTTCAGCATCACTCTGAGACAAGACCTTTCTGATTTTAGAGATATTGCGTAAATGCAAAAAAGCAGTCCTACATATTTGTTTAATATGCGCTTTGAATGACATATCCTGATGAAAAATGACTCCAAGATTTCTCACAGTATTACTAGAGCTCAGGGTAATGCCATCCAGAGTAAGGATCTGGTTAGACACCATGTTTCTAAGATTTGTGGGGCCAAGTACAATAACTTCAGTTTTATCTGAGTTTAAAAGCAGGAAATTAGAGGTCATCCGTGTCTTTATGTCTGTAAGACAATCCTGCAGTTTAGCTAATTGGTGTGTGTCCTCTGGCTTCATGGATAGATAAAGCTGGGTATCATCTGCATAACAATGAAAATTTAAGCAATACCGTCTAATAATACTGCCTAAGGGAAGCATGTATAAAGTGAATAAAATTGGTCCTAGCACAGAACCTTGTGGAACTCCATAATTAACTTTAGTCTGTGAAGAAGATTCCCCATTTACATGAACAAATTATAATCTATTAGACAAATATGATTCAAACCACCGCAGCGCAGTGCCTTTAATACCTATGGCATGCTCTAATCTCTGTAATAAAATTTTATGGTCAACAGTATCAAAAGCAGCACTGAGGTCTAACAGAACAAGCACAGAGATGAGTCCACTGTCCGAGGCCATAAGAAGATCATTTGTAACCTTCACTAATGCTGTTTCTGTACTATGATGAATTCTAAAACCTGACTGAAACTCTTCAAATAGACCATTCCTCTGCAGATGATCAGTTAGCTGTTTTACAACTACCCTTTCAAGAATTTTTGAGAGAAAAGGAAGGTTGGAGATTGGCCTATAATTAGCTAAGATAGCTGGGTCAAGTGATGGCTTTTTAAGTAATGGTTTAATTACTGCCACCTTAAAAGCCTGTGGTACATAGCCAACTAACAAAGATAGATTGATCATATTTAAGATCGAAGCATTAAATAATGGTAGGGCTTCCTTGAGCAGCCTGGTAGGAATGGGGTCTAATAAACATGTTGATGGTTTGGATGAAGTAACTAATGAAAATAACTCAGACAGAACAATCGGAGAGAAAGAGTCTAACCAAATACCGGCATCACTGAAAGCAGCCAAAGATAACGATACGTCTTTGGGATGGTTATGAGTAATTTTTTCTCTAATAGTTAAAATTTTGTTAGCAAAGAAAGTCATGAAGTCATTACTAGTTAAAGTTAATGGAATACTCAGCTCAATAGAGCTCTGACTCTTTGTCAGCCTGGCTACAGTGCTGAAAAGAAACCTGGGGTTGTTCTTATTTTCTTCAATTAGTGATGAGTAGAAAGATGTCCTAGCTTTACGGAGGGCTTTTTTTATAGAGCAACAGACTCTTTTTCCAGGCTAAGTGAAGATCTTCTAAATTAGTGAGACGCCATTTCCTCTCCAACTTACAGGTTATCTGCTTTAAGCTACGAGTTTGTGAGTTATACCACGGAGTCAGGCACTTCTGATTTAAAGCTCTCTTTTTTAGAGGAGCTACAGCATCCAAAGTTGTCTTCAATGAGGATGTAAAACTATTGACGAGATACTCTATCTCACTTACAGAGTTTAGGTAGCTACTCTGCACTGTGTTGGTATATGGCATTAGAGAACATAAAGAAGGAATCATATCCTTAAACCTAGTTACAGCGCTTTCTGAAAGACTTCTAGTGTAATGAAACTTATTCCCCACTGCTGGGTAGTCCATCAGAGTAAATGTAAATGTTATTAAGAAATGATCAGACAGAAGGGAGTTTTCAGGGAATACTGTTAAGTCTTCTATTTCCATACCATAAGTCAGAACAAGATCTAAGATATGATTAAAGTGGTGGGTGGACTCATTTACTTTTTGAGCAAAGCCAATAGAGTCTAATAATAGATTAAATGCAGTGTTGAGGCTGTCATTCTCAGCATCTGTGTGGATGTTAAAATCGCCCACTATAATTATCTGAGCTAAGCACTAAGTCAGACAAAAGGTCTGAAAATTCACAGAGAAACTCACAGTAACGACCAGGTGGACGATAGATAATAACAAATAAAACTGGTTTTTGGGACTTCCAATTTGGATGGACAAGACTAAGAGTCAAGCTTTCAAATGAATTAAAGCTCTGTCTGGGTTTTTGATTAATTAATAAGCTGGAATGGAAGATTGCTGCTAATCCTCTGCCCCGGCCCGTGCTACGAGCATCCTGACAGTGTGACTCGGGGGTGTTGACTCATTTAAACTAACATATTCATCCTGCTGTAACCAGGTTTCTGTAAGGCAGAATAAATCAATATGTTGATCAATTATTATATCATTTACCAACAGGGACTTAGAAGAGAGAGACCTAATGTTTAATAGACCACATTTAACTGTTTTAGTCTGTGGTGCAGTTGAAGGTGCTATATTATTTTTTCTTTTTGAATTTTTATGCTTAAATAGATTTTTGCTGGTTGTTGGTGGTCTGGGAGCAGGCACCGTCTCTACGGGGATGGGGTAATGAGGGGATGGCAGGGGGAGAAGCTGCAGAGAGGTGTGTAAGACTACAACTCTGCTTCCTGGTCCCAACCCTGGATAGTCACTGTTTGGAGGATTTAAGAAAATTGGCCAGATTTCTAGAAATGAGAGCTGCTCCATCCAAGGTGGGATGGATGCCATCTCTCCTAACAAGACCAGGTTTTCCCCAGAAGCTTTGCCAATTATCTATGAAGCCCACCTCATTTTTTGGACACCACTCAGACAGCCAGCAATTCAAGGAGAACATGCGGCTAAACATGTCACTCCCGGTCTGATTGGGGAGGGGCCCAGAGAAAACTACAGAGTCCGACATTGTTTTTGCAAAGTTACACACCGATTCAATGTTAATTTTAGTGACCTCCGATTGGCGTAACCGAGTGTCATTACTGCCGACGTGAATTACAATCTTACCAAATTTACGCTTAGCCTTAGCCAGCAGTTTCAAATTTCCTTCAATGTCGCCTGCTCTGGCCCCCGGAAGACAATTGACTATGGTTGCTGGTGTCGCTAACTTCACATTTCGCAAAACAGAGTCGCCAATAACCAGAGTTTGATCCTCGGCTTGTGTGTCGTCGAGTGGGGAAAAACGGTTAGAGATGTGAACGGGTTGGCGGTGTACACGGGGCTTCTGTTTAGGGCTACGCTTCCTCCTCACAGTCACCCAGTCAGCCTGCTTTCCCGGCTGCTCGGGATCTGCCAGGGGGTAACTAACGGCGGCTAAGCTACCTTGGTCCGCACCGACTACAGGGGCCTGGCTAGCTGTAGAATTTTCCACGGTGCGGAGCCGAGTCTCCAATTCGCCCAGCCTGGCCTCCACAGCTACGAATAAGCTACACTTATTACAAGTACCGTTACTGCTAAAGGAGGCCGAGGAATAACTAAACATTTCACACCCAGAGCAGAAAAGTGCGGGAGAGACAGGAGAAGCCGCCATGCTAAATCGGCTAAGAGCTAGTAGCTACGCTAAGCTAGCGGATTCCTAAAAACACGCAAAGTGAATAATGTGTAAATAATTTAGAGGTGATTCAGCAGAAGGAGTGCTTTAGTTAAGGCACGTAAAGATTACACTGGGAAACAAATCGTAATCTAGATAACTAGATCAATCTAACTGCGCAGATTAAACAGCTAACAAATACAGAAAAACACCGCTGTGCTCCGGAACAGGAAGTGATACAATACCGCAGTGAGAGCCAACCACCAGTAGACCACCTTCCAAATAACGCACATCTCATCTAAACAATTATGTGGTCACCTGGGTGAAGTGGTTCTTCTTATGAGTGAGGCGGGGGGGTGGTGGCAGAAAACAGTCAAAGCCATCAGGTGCCAAGAAAAGTAGAAGAGGCGAACCGAGCAAAGAATGAAGGTCTGCAGCTGTGTTCTCTGTATAACGACGGTGTCCATGAAAATTCAGTATGGTATATCTTATATATTATTTTCCAATACTAAGGTGGAACTATAGTATACTAAGGTATATTTAAATATCTATCACTTTGGTATTTAGGGCTAGTGACCGCCCTATATTAAAAGTAGCTATCATATATAGTAACTTATGTAGAAGGGACAGGGTAAAAGTATAGTGTTATATTATTATGTAGGACTGTTATTATACGTAGTTATCATAATATCAGAAAAGTATAGAAAATTATTAGTGGCTAGAAAAAACATATTAAAAAAGTAGAAAGTAAGAATAGCTAGGAATAAGTATATAATATACAAACAGTATATGGAACATACCTATATGAAGATTACCAGGCACGAATAAACGTGTCATATCAAAACTTAACCTAAACCAGTCTGCCGGGGTAATGAAACCACCAAGCACAGAACTGGAAGTTAAGTAGCTACATGAAAATTCAGTAAGGTATATCTTATATATTATATTCCAATTCTGAGGTGGAACTATGCCAGTATACAAAGGTATATTGTCATAATGAAGGGCTGATGCTAACTGGTGGTGTAACACGTTTCTTAGCCTTCTCACTAACAACAGTTTATACAAGAATTCAGTCTAAACAGACAGAACATTGTACTCAAAATGGTCAGAAATAGTCAAATGGCTGAAGCTAAATTACAGGTAAATAAAATAATTCTTTAATTAGTGCAAACATAAATTTCTTTCTTTTTTTGATATTTTAGGGGAGAAATCTCAAATATTAAAGTAGCAATGTGTGTAAAATTAACATGCTTCAATGACTCATACTTGCAACAAATCTGTTCCAAGTTTAGTTATTATTTATATCCATCATTTGCAATTCATGGATGTTTTGTATTCTCAAGGTTGGCGCCACGTCACTGCTGGCGAAGTGGCGAATCCAATGGAAAGAGGTCATCCTTCCGTGACGGTCCACTTGGTGAAAATCCGCTCGGGCGTTTGCTGTTCTATTGAAATCAGCTGGTTTGGTTTTGTCTGTAACTTGCTTCCATCAGCTCTCAGTACCTGGAAGTGTGAGATTTATACACCAAGCTGACCTCAAATGAACCACTGTACATTAAATTGACTTTATTGATGACTCTGATCCCTTTGAACATTGACCAGATGACATGTATTTGTATTGAGTTCAGCGATGTGTTCACCGACATAATAATAAAAAGTGGCTGTTAGTGCAAAATGTTTTTTGGTGGGGTGCATGCTCAGAGGGGCTCTCACCTGGGGGGTAATTCAGTGTAAAACCACCACTGGCTGGAGCTGGTCACAGTGCATCGTCACGGAGGAAATACGCCCGATGGAGGCCGGCCAGTGCCAGGCAGGGGTCCGGCGAGGGGATTCCCCGGAGCACCGAGCCACCATCCCTGGCCCGCCGAGTTGAATCCCCAGGCGCACTGCATGGACCCCACATTTACCTCTCAACAGTTTCACGCCCTCTAAAGCACAATAATTATGAAGGAAATAATAAATTATGGAATTCATTCAAACATTAAGATGTTTCCCACCATTTAGTTTATCAGTAAAAAACAGCACTTTAAAAATCCAATTCAAATAAATTCAAATATCAGCCAGAATTATGCTAGAAGCTTATTGATGATGACCAAAAGCATCTGGTGGAGCTGCATCTTGCGCCAAATGTTAGCGGGGGAGTGTATATATTTGAGCCTGTATGTATAATTTTGACCCTGTGTGGATTAGAGAAGATTTAAAATAAATTCAAGCTTGTGCTGTTTTTGTTTTTTAGAGTCATTAATGTTGTTTGTTGTACAGTCATTTCATCCTGACAAAAGAACAGTTCAAACACATCATGAAAAGCCCAAAGTTACCATGATGAGTGGATGTAATTCTGACTTCAACAGAGTGAACAAAATATAACACAATGCTAAAAGGCCCTCGGCCGTCTGAGCATAAAGATAGGAAATAGAATGTGACCTGCTGACCTCTTAAAATAGGCCAAGGTTGGCCATCTTTGAACTTGTCCAAGGTCTGTGTCCCAAGACCCTGGCGGTAGTGGGACTTAGGCCATGGGCTATGGGGGTCCCAGTGCATATTATCCCATCAATAGACAGAGTAGTACATAAGCTTTCATTTGGTATATAATAAGCTCAGTTTCATTGAGAATGTGGGCATACACAACTTTTCAAGCACATGGCAATGAAAACACATAGTTTGAAATTTTCACCCAAATTACAATTCATAGGAAACCTAAACTCACTAGTACCCTCAACTCACAACAAAATCACTATTTTTTTTTATTCTATAATGTATATCAAATTAATTAATAATGGTTACCAAGCAAAAAACATTGATGTCCTCCATATTCCTGTCTATTATGCAAGTGTGGATTCGATTCATGAATGTATAAGTTGCATCTAAAATATGAACGACCAATGTACTCCAAGCTTTGTACAACCCCTGGCAAAAATTATGGAATCACCGGCCTCGGAGGATGTTCCTTCAGTTGTTTAATTTTGTAGAAAAAAAGCAGATCACAGACATGACACAAAACTAAAGTCATTTCAAATAGCAACTTTCTGGCTTTAAGAAACACTATAAGAAATCAAGAAAAAAGATTGTGGCAGTCAGTAACGGTTACTTTTTTAGACCAAGCAGAGGAAAAAAATATGAAATCACTCAGTTCTGAGGAAAAAATTATGGAATCACCCTGTAAATTTTCATCCCCAAAACTAACACCTGCATCATATCAGATCTGCTCATTAGTCTGCATCTAAAAAGGAGTTAACACACCTTGGAGAGCTGTTGCACCAAGTGGACTGACATGAAGCATGGCTCCAACACAAGAGATGTCAATTGAAACAAAGGAGAGGATTATCCAACTCTTAAAAAAGGGTAAATCATCATGCAATGTTGCAGAAGATGTTGGTTGTTCACAGTCAGCTGTGTCTAAACTGATGACCAAATACAAACAACATGGGAAGGTTGTTAAAGGCAAACATACTGGTAGACCAAGGAAGACATCAAAGCATCAAGACAGAAAAAGCAATATGTCTCAAAAATCGAAAAATGTACAACAAAACAAATGAGGAACGAATGGGAGGAAACTGGAGTCAACGTTTGACCGAACTGTAAGAAACCGCCTAAAGGAAATGGGATTTACATACAGAAAAGCTAAACGAAAGGCATCATTAATCTTGTGTGGGCCGCTGAAGAGGAGGTATTGCTGGCCCACCACCACAAGATGGCGCCCTGCTTGAAGTGCGGGCTTCAAGCACGAGAGGGCGTCGGAACGAACGGGAGTGACAGCTGTCACTCATCCACTACACATCACCACCACCATAAAGGCCGGACTGCAACTCCACCTCCCCGCCGAGAAATCAGATACCAGTCAGGTAATTTCTCTGCTGTATTTAACGCTGACTTATAGTCTGAACTTCTTTGCAGCCGTTTTCCTGTGGTGTTGCCTTATCTGTGGGATTGGCGTTTGGTGTGATCAGCAACGGCTTCGCTTCACACCCCAACCAGATAAGTGGTTAGACAGGAGCTGCACGAGTGTGATTGGAGGTGGAGGTGCTCCCTCCTAACTAAACACTGACTGGGATTACTGAGTGTGCGAACTCACACTCATCAGTACTGTCTCTGTTCTCTGCCAGCAGTACCGGGTCTGACTGCTGAAGACAGTGGCCACCTGGGGCGCAGGGCTTGGCGGCTCCGGTGTTCTTCAGATCCGTTGGTGGTGGAAGTTGTGTGGGATCCGGCTTTTCTCTCGCCAGACGTCTTCTATCGTCGAGCCTGCCCACACGTCACCTTGTGTATAATTGACATTCCACCATATTGTTATTGTCTGTACTTCGTTGTGCGATTCACAACATTAAATTGTTACTTTTTGGCTTATCCATTGTCCGTTCATTAACGCCCCCTGTTGTGGGTCCATGTCACGACACTTTCACAACAATTAACACCTAAACAGAAAAAAACAAGGTTACAGTGGGCTAAGGAAAAGCAATTGTGGACTGTGGATGACTGGATGAAAGTCATATTCAGTGATGAATCTCAAATCTGCATTGGGCAAGGTGATGCTGGAACTTTTGTTTGGTGCCTTTCCAATGAGATTTATAAAGATGACTGCCTGAAGAGAACGTAAATTTCCACAGTCATTGATGATATGGGGCTGCATGTCAGGTAAAGGCACTGGGGAGATGGCTGTCATTACATAATCAATAAATGCACAAGTTTATGTTGATATTTTGGACAATTGAAAGGATGTTTGGGGATGATGAAATCATTTTTCAAGATGATAATGCATCTTGCCATAGAGCAAAAACTGCAAAAACATTCTTTGCAAAAAGACACATAGGGTCAATGTCAATGAGCAGATCTGATTTGATGCAGGTGTTAATTTGGGGGATGAAAATTTACAGGGTGATTCCATAATTTTTTCCTCAGAATTGAGTGATTCCATATTTTTTTCCTCTGCTTGGTCTAAAAAAGTAACCGTTACTGACTGCCACAATCTTTTTTCCTTGATTTCTTATAGTGTTTCTTAAAGCCAGAAAGTTGCCATTTGAAATGACTTTAGTTTTGTGTCATGTCTGTGATCTGCTTTTTTTCTACAAAATTAAACAACTGAATGAACATCCTCTGAGGCCGGTGATTCCATAATTTTTGCCAGGGGTTGTATATTTTACACTTAGGTGCCTGGTCTTGAGAACCAGGGATGGTAGGTTAAAAAGCTTTTTTATCCCATGGGAACTCTCCCTACCCACCCAAGAAGCTGTCAGAGTTGAAATCTGTAAAAGAGCAACTCAGTTAGCTACCACAAAGAATGATCACGCAGGAGACTGAATTTCATTTCTTGATCAGGAGAGAGAGCAAACGAGCATGACCCTTCGCCAAAAACCGTCCTCGTCTGCTCCGAAGGGCCCCGCCCATTTGCTTCTCCTATTTATTGAATAAAGCTACATACAAGCATATAAGAGTAACAATATCACAAAACAATGGAAAGACACAAAGTCTGGTCTCAGGTTGATATCAAAACTGTTATGGCTTTGAGCCCTCAGTCTCCTATGCTTCCCATAACAATGTCCAGCCCTGAACCAGTGTGCCGGTCACACCGCTCTTCCCTCAAGGCTGAACCGTTAATTAAAGATGCACATCTGTGCTTAGCAAAAACATAGCTCTAGCAAAACAGTCTGCACATTCACTAAGCCAAAGATCAAATATTACTTTCTCGTGGGAGCAGTTTTAATGATTACTTGAACAGTTCAGTGTATATGACTGCTTTCACAATGAGTGATTATTTAAAAGAATAATGGTGCATGAACTCTCACACATGCATATATGTATATATGAAAAATAGAGAACAGAATCAAAAACAAGATCAAAGGCAGTACATCAAGGTAAATGCATTAACAATCAAAGTAAAGACATTAACAAAGTAAAGACAATATTTGATAATAATATTGCTAATATATTGAAAACCCTGTCACAGCTCAAGAAAAAGGTATATATAATATAATAATAAGACATAAGAAGGATAAGACATCACAGGAGATGATTGTTATCAAACACAAAGGAACCAACTATTTTTTAAGCTGTGATGAACGCTGAGAAGGCCGGCTAGATAAGCTAACATTAGCGTATAACTAATTGTACCCCAGTCCTCCAATATTTACTTAAATATAATAATATTAAAAAGGGGGGAACAAGAAAAAAGTGAAGCGTGTAGAAATGTACATGCTGGCTCACAAATCTGGCAATTTGTTTCCGACGGATTGTTTGTTGTTGTGACGCTTTCTGAACTTCACATGGTTGTATACGTTTCTTTTATTTCTGTTTAGCACTCTTTTGGTTATTAATTGTATCTACTCTGAAAGTTATTTAACTATAGTCCTGTTGTAATTCACTAGCAGTTAGCATTCACTAGCGGTTAGCTTTCACTAGCTAGGTCAACTCCTCCCTTCCCACCCATCGTTATTTTTATAGCTGGTTCTTTTTTACCTGGTTAATACTTCTGTTAGTTTTTCAGTCGAACTGCTGTGAATTTTAAGTAATTATTTTACTCCTGTGTAAATCTTATGCCGCGTTCACCCCGGGCGCGACACGAGTGACTGCAGCCACAGGTTGCCATGTAATCCCTATGTAATGACGCGTTTTGGCACCAAACCGCGCAGCGCGACGCAATGGATGCGAGTGAAGCGATGCGAGTGAAGCGACGCGAGTGAAGCGATTTTGAGCATTTTGCGTGTTTGTGGCGCGATATTGCGTCGCGTCACGTCGCGTTGCCCTCCTCCCCAAGTTGAAAAATCTGAACTTTTTCATCTCTTTGTGCCACAATGACCAATCAGGGACTGAATATGTAGTGACGTGGAGATGTCTGGAGTTTGACTGAAGATGTGAACATGTCCTGTCTCTGGTAGCCAGCCTGTGAGCAGGACTTATGTCTCTTTTGTCCTTTATTTCACAATTATGAGAGAGTTTTTGGAGCAAGCAGCAGCACCACAGCAGTGGGAGTGGAGTTCCTTTTTCTTTTTATTTTACATGCGCGTGCAAGGGAATTGTCCATGAAGATTATTTTACTTATTAACTACACAGATGTATAATAAAGCAAATGGTGACTGGTTTCTAAACACAATTATGACATAATTCTTTTGGGAAAGAGTGAGGAGCAGCCCTGCAGCAAGCAGCGGATTTTCTTTCTTTCTTTCTTTCTTTTTTCTTACGTGCGCGCGTGAGTGAATCGTCTGTGGAGAATATTTTATTAACTACACAGATGTATAATAAAACAAATGGTGACTGGTTTCTTGGGGAAGAGCGAGCTGCAGCAAGCAGCGGAGTTTCTTTTTTTTTTTTTTTGTTTACTTGTGCGCACGCGAACGGGACAGTTGGTCCTCAAACTGGGTCCGCAGAGGCGGAAGGACCACTGAAAGCGGCAGTCATCCAGACGCAGCTCCTGCAGCAAATAATGATACTCCCTGTATTGGGAGCTTTCCACAACAACTTGCTCCTTGTGATCAAGGTCCGTCATGATGACTTGACGCCAAGCGGAATGGAAGCTCCTCCTATTTGATGACGCATTGGAGCGAATTTTCGCAGCGAAAGTCCACCCAAGCAGAGCGACACACCACGCGAATTTGTAGCGTCTGATCGCGCCCGGTGTGAACACGGCATTAGGAGCGGCTAGCATTTTCGCTAGCAGTTAGCTTGCGTTAGCTACTTCGGACCCTCGTTTTCATTTTTTCATTTCATTTTTTTTATATATTTCTGTTCATTAACTGTTAGTGTAACTGCTGTGAACTTTAGCTTAGTACTTTACTCTTGTGTTAATCTTAGGAGTGGTTTATATATATATATATATATATATATATATATATATATATATATATATTTACTGTTCCTACATATCTAATACTTCTGCTACTTTTTCAGTGTAACTGCTGTAAACTTTAATGTATTTATTTGTGTCCGTGTGAGCCTTAGGAGTGGTTAGCTTATCCATTATTGGTTAGCTTGTGCTTGCTTGGCTATAGTCTTGAATTTCCTAGTGCACAATGTACACTACTTTACCTACTCTACACCCTCCATAAATCCTGTGTGATGCTGGAAGATAGGGTGGCTCTCTTAGCGCGCCGTGTCCGTAAGTTAGAGCAGCTTCTTAGCGCAGTGGAGTTAGATGTTACGGGCACTCCAGATGAAGTTAGTGCTGGGCCGGCTAGCGAGCCCATTAGCATCAGCCTAGAAACGCCGGCTGTGGAGGATGGTTTTCGGACTGTGGCGAGGCGGAGGAAGCCCCGTAGGGCTTGATGCCTGGTTGTGGCACTCCGATCACACTCACCACTGCGAACTGTGAATCGGTTCTCCCCCTTGGATTTACCTGATGTGAATTCGCCGAGCCCACAAGTGACTTCCACTCCTATCTCCAGGCCGAAACACCAGACTTTAGTGATAGGGATTCTATCACCCGCAAAGTCAGGTTACAGATGCCGGCTGACGTTAAATGTATTCCTGTGGCCAGAGCTCCTGACATTGCATCCCATCTTAGGGTGCTGATGCTGCAGAAGGGAAGACAGATGAAGGAACATGACATGAGATATAGTCACATAGTTATTCACGTCGGCCCCAATGATATCAGGATGAAGCACTCAGAGGTCACAAAAATGGACATAGAGAGGACTTGTGACCTTGCCAGAAAGATGTGTCGGCATCGATTAATAGTCTCTGGTCCCCTCCCCTCCCGGGGTACTGATGAGGCATTTAACAGGCTGAGATCATTAAATAGGTGGCTGGCGCAGTTTTGTCAACAGCAAGGCTTTAGCTTTATTGATAACTGGCCTTCGTTCTGGGGCCGCCGTGGCCTGCTGATGCCGGATGGCCTCCACCCTACTGGGGAAGGTGCCGCCATTTTGTCTGCAAACATAGATAGAGCTCTACAAGGAGGGTAACATTGGGAATCTACAGCAGGCCATGGAGGAGGTGATTAGAGACCCTGCAAGGCTTATGACAAATGTGGGTGTGGAATCTATTAGCTTAGTGGGGAAATTAGTGCAGAAAATCCACTATGGTGATAGTGCAGTTTATCTGCCAGGGAGGGAAATTCAACAAGTTGAGACTATGGCCTGCTCCCGTAGACATTTCCATAAAAATCATAGAGAGATATGCTTTGCAAACTTGATACCCATTACTATATTGGATGATGTTGAAATTGTGGATGGCCCAGTGGTTGTTCCAGCAATAGCAAAGATTTCGTGTCTGCTACCTACAACGCACATGGAATGTCTCAAACCTAAACCTACTTCTAGGCATCTTATATATGCTACTCTGGAACCACCCCTAAACCCAAACAGTTCAACTGTCAACCCCACTGAGGTCCTTAGACTGGGGCTCATTAACATAAGATCACTGTCCTCAAAATCATTGTTGATAAATTATTTAATTATTGATCATCACTTAGATATGATTGGGTTATGTGAAACCTGGCTTAAACCTACAGCTGTCCTCCACTTAAATGAAGCCTGCCCACCAGCATATATATTTAGTCATGTCCCTCGTGATGCAAAGCAAGGCGGGGTGTTGCTCTTATTTATAAATCAAGGTAACTGTTGGGGGTCACAAATATAACTTGTTTGAGCATCTGATTCTCCGCTCCGCTCAGGATATTACGCATTGCCAAGGTCAGAAGAATAAAAATCAGCCATATTACTTTGTCACTGTATTTAGGCCTCCTGGCCCATATTCTGAATTCTTAAATGAATTTGCTGCGTTCATCTCTAACTTGTCAACTAGTGCAGATAACATTCTGATCATTGGTGACTTTAACGTTCATATAAATAAGCCTTCTGATCCCCTCTGCAAATCATTTATGGAAATTGTGGATGCATTAGGATTTCGGCAATGTATTCGGGATTCGACGCACATTAGTGGAAATACCGTGGATCTGGTTCTCGCACATGGTATTACTGTCACGAATATTGACATCATGCCTCTTACATCAGTGGTCTCTGATCACCCACTTAATAAGTTTACAGTTTTGTTGCCGTGTTTAGTGGAACAACAACCTTATATATTACTACAGCGATGCATCAACTCCTCAATGAAGACTGAACTCGAAACTAGACTGCCTGATGTCTTAGCTTCACATTTGGCAAATACCCAATCAGTTGACAGACTTGTGAATAGTTTAAACTCAGTGCTCAAAACTACACTCGACATGATTGCGCCACCTGTGTTAAAACCGCGCTCCCCCAAAATACAGTCACCTTGGTTTAATGATTACCTGTGTGATCTCAAGCATAAGGCAAGAGGTCTAGAACGGAAATGGCGTCGTTCAAAATGAGAAGTATTCCACCTTGCGTGGCATGATGCTATCTTAGACTATAAGCATGCACTACTGGCTACAAAGCTGATCTATTACTCTGATTTGATCAACAAAAACAAACATAACTCAAGGTTCTTGTTCAACACGGTGGCGACACTTATTCATGGACAACCACCTGTAGTTCGCTCTCCTTTTACAGCACAAAATTTCCTGGATTACTTTGAGAAGAAAATAGAAGACATTAGGTTAAACATATCCCAGCATGCCTTAACCCAGCCACTGCACTCTGCTACTGAGGTGGGCGCCATTACTGAGGTATTACCTAGATTTACAGAATTTGATAGTATCTCACTAGGCGTGCTGACAAAAGTTGTAATGTCAACAAAATGCACAACCTGTTTATTTGATCCTATTCCAACAAAACTGTTTAAGGACCTGTGGCCCACTCTTGGGCCAACTGTGCTGGAAATTATTCATCTTTCTTCAACTTCTGAATCTGTTCCTAAATGTTTCAAATCTGCATTGATTAAACCATTACTTAAGAAACCTAATCTTGACCCTATTGTATTGAAAAACTATCAGCCAATATCAAATCTATCATTTTGCTTTAAAATTCTGGAAAAAGTGGTTTCACGTCAGCTCGTGGACTATCTTACTGAGAATAATCTCTTTGAGCCAATGCAGTCCGCTTTTAGAAAATATCATTCCACAGAGACGGCTCTCACTAAAGTGGTGAATGATCTTCTGCTTGCAGTCGATTCAGACACCACTATGGTTCTGGTGCTGTTAGATCTCAGTGCTGCATTTGATACCGTGGATCATCATATTATACTTGATAGGCTGGAAAATCATTTTGGGATTACTGGGAGTGCCCTTGCATGGCTGACGTCATACTTGACCAGTCATTCTCACTGTTTTGAATAGTAACACTACCTCTAACCTTAGTGACATGAAATTTGGGGTTCCACAGGGGTCCATCTTAGGCCCCCTGCTTTTCTCCCTTTATATAGCACCCCTTGGGCACATATTACGACATTTTGAGATTACCTTTCACAGTGATGCTGATGATAATCACTTATATATGCCGATAACTGCTGGTAATCTCGTTCACATAAAATCCTTAGAAGATTGCCTGATAAGACTGTAATGATGGTTCTTGGTCCAGTGAGACATCAGCATCAATTTGACCAGTTAATGCTCAGCCTCAGCTCCTCCGTTGGAAGCCTTAAGGACAAGTTGGAACATGTCCAGCTGTTAAACAGTTTCTCAGATACTGACTCAACTGAAAGCCATCAAAAGCTGCCTGGTTTTTACAAATGTTATCAACACGGAGGTGCTTTTCCTGTGGCGGCACGCCGCGCCGGCTGCCTGCCGACGCACCAATCTGTCCACACGTCTTTCATTACAAAATCTCTGTTCTCTCAAGACGTCCTGGGTCAACAGAGGCTTAAATTTGGAGGTTTTCAGCTCGAAACAGGCTGACGACGGCGCCTCGGAGCGCTGTGCGACGTCCTGCTCCGTGGGAAGTCCTTAAAGCGACAGTAACACTCCATAATCTCTCATCAGCCATTAAAATTTTCACCGAAAACCAGCTGAATTTCTCGAATGGTGTCCACTTCGATGTGCCTCACAGGTTCTGAAAAAATTTTGATCAAGCAAAGCGCCAGTCTCTCAGGAAGTTGTCAGACAAAGGGATTCCTACGGGAGGGGTGGACCACTCCTCACTCAAAGCCTGCCCACAGGCGAATGACGTAACCGACAGGTGTGAAAAAACTCATGCATGCGCACGAGGGTTCAAGGTTGGCTGATGTAATCGCATGTGATTCAAATCCATATAGTTTTTGAAAAAAATAAAAAGGTAGGATACTTTTCTAATAGACCTCGTATAGCGAACATTCGTCCCATCCTGTCTATGCCTGATGCTGAGACCCTGATCCATGCATTTATCGCTTCTAGATTGGACTACTGCAATGTTCTATTTTCTGGTTTACCACAGTCCAGCATTAGGGCTCTCTAATTGGTTCAAAATGCTGCAGCCAGATTTTTGACACAAAGCAGAAAGTTTGACCACATTACACCCATTTTGGCATCTCTTCACTGGCTTCCTGTCCCAGTGAGATCAGATTTTAAGGTTCTGCTACTAACCTATAAAATTATTCACAGACTGGCACCTCCCTACGTAGCTGACCTAATTAAACTTTACGTACCGGCCCAGGCTTTGTGTTCTTGGGGAGCAGGACTATTTTGTGTCCCTAGGGTGAATAAGAAGTCTGCGGGTCACAGAGCTTTCTCTTATCGTGCCCCTGTTCTGTGGAATGATCTCCCTGCATCAATAAAACAGTCAGATTCTGTGGAGACTTTCAAGTCCAGATTTGAGACGCACTTATTTTCCCTTTCGTATGGCTAGCATACTGGTATAGTTTTGTTTTACACTTTTTAATCTTTTAATTAATTTTATTAGTAAACAGAGTGGGCCTCGGCCTCAACTTTACCTAAATTCTGGTTCTTTTAGTGAAGTTTAGAGCTAGTGGCCGGTGATCACCTTAGTATTTCTTCTGTTTTTCTTGTTGTTTAATGCTGACAAATTATACAGTATTTCTTGTCTTTCTGATGCCTGATTCTCTTTTTCTCTCTGTTTAAGGTGCAGCTCCATCCAGAGATGGGAGTTGTATTTGTGCTGGCGACCCTCCTGTCCTGTGCACCAACAGCATTTCCTGTATATTTGTTTTGTGAATTGTTCTGTGAATTATTTCTGTAATTTATGTCTGTAGCAAGGCCCAAGCAGAGGGTCACCCCTTTGAGTCTGGTCTGCTTGCGGTTTCTTCCTCAGAGGGAGTTTTTCCTTACCACTGCTGCTCTGGGGGTTAGTAAGCTTAGTGTTGTGTGGGCCGCCCGAAGAGGAGGTACTGCTGGCCTACGCCAGAGGGCGCCCTGCCTGTAGTCGGGTTTCAGGCACCAGAGGGCGCAGTCACTACCCAGGAGCTAGGACTGACAGCTGTCGGTAATCATCATCACTACACCATAAAAGCCTGGAGGAGACACCACATCTCTGCCGAGATATCAGTTTACCACACAGGTAATCCTCTCAGCCATTTTTCTGTGCCGAACGCACGTACCTTGTCTGTTCTGAACCTTTTGCAGGAGTACCTGGAACTCTACTTGCAGCTGGAGCTGGGTTTGTGGACGGTGGAGGAGTGACGACTTTCACTCCTCGCTCCACTAACGATAAGTAGTAGTTCAGGCTCTGCCGTTGAATTGTTCCTGAGTTGGAGGTGGAGGTGTCCCCTCCAAGTGGATAAGAACTGTGAGTTTGCTGACTGCTTACTGGGTGTCCACACACCCACCATTAACCTGTTTTTGTTCCTGCCAGCAGTACCGGATCTGACAGCTGAAGCAGAGGCCACCTGGGGACTCAGGAGTTGGCGGCTTCAGTATACTGCAGGTCTTCGTTGGCGGCGGAACCTTGTGGGCCCCGGCTCTTCTCTGGATAGGCGTCTCCTACCCTCGGGCCTGCCCACACGTCACCAATTGTATTTTGTGATTGACTGTCTAAAAGCAGTATTCGACCTGTTGTGCACATTTGCCACAATGAATTGTATTTATTGGATTATCTATTGACCGTTCATTTGCGCCCCCTGTTGTGGGTCCGTGCATTACACTTTCCCCAACAGGATATCTCAGCCAACGTCATGGATCCCAAGGGGCACAACCCACCCGTTGAACAGTCAATGGAGACGCAAGGAGCACAGGCTTCTGCACGAGGAATTATGGGTGAGTTGCAGCAATTTTTGGCCGCCTTCACTGCTCAGTTGGATTTGGTAACCGAGCAGAATGTACTACTTAATCGTAGGATGGAGGCTCTGCCCGCACAGGTGGAAGCGCATGCACAGGGCGCGGCTGCCGCTCCTCCTCCTGCCGACCTGTTGTAGAACAGGGACCCTCCAGTGGTCGTTCAACGGACCCCCCCATCCACTGAAGCATACATAAGTCCCCCAGAGCCGTACGGAGGCTGTGTTGAAACGTGCGCGGACTTCTTAATGCAGTGCTCGCTCGTCTTCGCTCAGCGTCCAGTAATGTATGCGTCAGACTCCAGCAAGGTGGCTTATGTTGTCAATTTGCTTCGAGGTGAGGCACGCGCCTGGGCTACGGCGCTTTGGGAGCAGAATTCGCGGCTCCTAATGACTTACACTGGGTTCGTACGGGAATTCAGACAAGTGTTTGATCACCCTAATCAAGGCGAATCTGCGGAGAGTGCTTTTTCTGCGGCTCTAACGAGCATTTGCAGAAACAATGCCCCAAACGGTCAAAACAACAACACTCGCCCTTAGAGACTGGGCTTAGGGTGGGCCATAACACATACGTGGGTAATGCACGTAAATCCGCACGAATCCCAGTTGTGATCCTCTGTGGGGATTTAACCCTTCAAGCCCCAGCACTAATCGACACGGGATCAGAAGGGAATCTGCTAGATAGCAGATGGGCTAAAGAAATAGGGCTCCCTCTAGTGGCTCTTCCTTCACCAGTGAGGGTACGGGCACTAGATGGCACCCTTCTTCCACTAATCACACACCAGACACAGCCCGTAACACTGGTTGTGTCTGGGAATCACAGGGAGGAGATTGTGTTTTTTGTAACACCTTCTACCTCCAGAGTTATTTTGGGCTATCCATGGATTAGTAAACACAATCCCAGGATCGATTGGCCGTCTGGGGTTGTGGCTCAATGAAGCGAAACCTGCCACCGGGAGTGTTTACGATCCTCGGTTCCACCCGCTGTGACTGCTAAAGAGGAGGTCCGAGTCCCTCCCAATCTCACGGCAGTGCCAGTTGAGTACCACGATCTTGCTGATGTTTTCAGCAAAGATCTGGCACTCACGCTTCCCCCGCATTGACCGTACGATTGTGCCATTGATTTAATCCCGGGCGCTGAGTATCCGTCCAGCAAACTGTACAACCTCTCACGCCCGAGCGAGAATCGATGGAGACCTACATCCGGGACTCTTTAGCTGCCGGGTTGATCCGGAACTCGTCCTCCCCGTTAGGTGCTGGTTTCTTTTTTGTGGGCAAGAAGGACGGCGGTCTCCGTCTATGCATTGATTTTAGAGGGCTGAACGAGATCACGGTTCGCAACAGATACCCGTTGCCCCTGTTGGATTCAGTGTTCACGCCCCTGCATGGAGCCAAAATATTTACTAAATTTGATCTTAGGAATGCGTATCACCTGGTTTGGATCCGGAAGGGAGACGAATGGAAGACGGCATTTAACACCCCGTTAGGTCACTTTGAGTGCCTGGTCATGCCATTCGGCCTCACTAACGCCCCCGCGACGTTCCAAGCATTAGTAAATGACGTCTTGCGGGACTTCCTGCATCAGTTCGTCTTCATATACCTGGACGATATCCTCATCTTCTCCCCAGATCCTGAGACCCATGTTAAGCATGTACGTCAGGTCCTGCAGCCGTTGTTGGAGAACCGGCTGTTTGTGAAGGGCGAGAAGTGCGAGTTCCACCGTACTTCTTTGTCCTTCCTGGGGTTCATAATCTCCTCCAACTCCGTCGCCCCTGATCCGGCCAAGGTAGCGGCGGTGAGAGATTGGCCCCAACCGGCAAGCCGTAGGAAGCTGCAACAGTTCCTCGGCTTCGCTAATTTCTATCAGAGGTTTATCAAGGGCTATAGTCAGGTTGTTGGTCCCCTTACTGCCGTGACCTCCCCAAAAGTTCCCTTCACCTGGTCGGATTGGTGTGAAGCCGCGTTTAGGGAGTTGAATCGCTGGTTCTCTACTGCGCCAGTTCTGGTGCAGCCTGATCCTAGCCGCCAGTTTGTTGTGGAAGTAGATGCCTCTGACTCAGGGATAGGAGCCGTGCTGTCCCAGAGCGGGGAGTCCTATAAGGTTCTCCACCCCTGTGCCTATTTCTCCCGCAGGTTGACCCCAGCAGAGCGGAATTATGACGTCAGCAATCGGGAGCTCCTGGCGGTGAAGGAGGCCCTGGAGGAGTGGAGACACTTGTTGGAGGGAGCTGTGGTTCCATTCACGGTTTTCGCCGACCATCAGAACCTGGAGTATATCCGGACCGCTAAGCGTCTGAACCCCAGGCAAGCCCGTTTGTCTCTTTTTTTTTGGATGTTTTGACTTCAGGATCACCTATCGACCCGGGACTAAGAACCAGCGGTCAGATGCACTGTCCCGGGTGCATGAAGAAGAAGTCAAAGCGGAGCTGTTGGATCCACCAGAAAACATCATCCCGGAGTCCACTATCGTCGCCACACTGATGTGGGACATGGAGAACATCGTCAGGGAGGCCCTGACGTGTCACCCGGACCCCGGCGGTGGACCACCTAACGTTTGAACGTCCCACCAGACGCTAGGACTGCAGTTTTGGACTTCTGTCACGGTTCTAAGCTCACCTGCCATCCAGGGGTGCGAAGGACCGTGGCAGTTGTTCGGCAGCGGTTCTGGTTCTGGTCTCATCGCCCCTGGTCCCACATCGGCCGGGATGAATCCGCAGTGAAGCTGGGAGTTTCAGCTTCACTGCGGATTCATCCCGTGTTTCATGTCTCCAAATTGAAGCCATACCACACCTCGGACCTCTGCACCCCCGGACCGGCGCCGCCTCCTGCCCACATCATCGACAGTGGGCCTGCATGGACAGTCCGCAGGCTCTTGGATGTTCGCCGGAGGGGTCGGGGTCTCCAGTATCTGGTGGACTGGGAAGGTTACGGACCTGAAGAACGCTCCTGGGTGAAAAGGAGCTTCATCCTGGATCCGGCCCTCCTGGCCGAGTTCTACCAGCGACACCCCGACAAGCCTGGTCGGGCGCCAGGAGGCGCCCGTTGAGGTGGGGGTCCTGTTGTGTGGGCCGCCCGAAGAGGAGGTACTGCTGGCCTACGCCAGAGGGCGCCCTGCCTGTAGTCGGGTTTCAGGCACCAGAGGGCGCAGTCACTACCCAGGAGCTAGGACTGACAGCTGTCAGTAATCATCACTACACCATAAAAGCCTGGAGGAGACACCACATCTCTTCCGAGATATCAGTTTACCACACAGGTAATCCTCTCAGCCATTTTTCTGTGCCGAACGCACGTACCTTGTCTGTTCTGAACCTTTTGCAGGAGTACCTGGAACTCTACTCGCAGCTGGAGCTGGGTTTGTGGACGGTGGAGGAGTGACGACTTTCACTCCTCGCTCCACTAACGATAAGTAGTAGTTCAGGCTCTGCCGTTGAATTGTTCCTGAGTTGGAGGTGGAGGTGTCCCCTCCAAGTGGATAAGAACTGTGAGTTTGCTGACTGCTTACTGGGTGTCCACACACCCACCATTAACCTGTTTTTTTTCCTGCCAGCAGTACCGGATCTGACAGCTGAAACAGAGGCCACCTGGGGACTCGGGACTTGGCGGCTTCAGTATACTGCAGGTCTTCGTTGGCGGCGGAACCTTGTGGGCCCCGGCTCTTCTCTGGATAGGCGTCTCCTACCCTCGGGCCTGCCCACATGTCACCAATTGTATTTTGTGATTGACTGTCTAAAAGCAGTATTCGACCTGTTGTGCACATTTGCCACAATAAATTGTATTTATTGGATTATCTATTGACCGTTCATTTGCGCCCCCTGTTGTGGGTCCGTGCATTACACTTTCCCCAACAGTTAGACCTTACATGTGTGAAGCACCTTGAGGCAACTCTGTTGGGATTTGGCGCTATATAAATGAAAATAAATTGAATTGAAAACAACAAAATAAATAATAATGCACAATCCAATCAAAATACCAAATCAATAAACTTAATTGTCCATACTGTAATGAGAGATTATATTATTTTTTATAAAGTCTTTTAAAACTGACTAGAGTACCGCATAATTTAATACCCCCAGGGCTGATGTTAAAAATGTTTCCACCTTATAAGGAAACACTCTGACTTTTTACAGTAGTTCGAATCTTTAATTTATCAAATAATAATGTTTCTCTCAAATTATGACTGGAGTCCTTCACTTTAAACAGATTTTGGACATGTTGAGGTCGAAGTTTGTTTTTTGCTTTTTACATGTTTTGTATTGTAATATAATCAACTAAGTCCTTGAATTTCAGAATATTCAAACATAAATAGTGGGTTTGTTGGTTCACAGTAAGGTTTAATACTGATAATTCTTATGGCTTTCTTTTGCAATAAAAATACTGAATTAGTGTTTGTTTTATGTGTTTCTGTTGTCCATAAGGGCCCCATCATCCTTTGCATGAATGAAGCCGAATTAGCCGGAATGGGGGGAAAAAAAAGCCAAATGTCAAGACGCTGTCAGGAGGGACACAGTCTGACAGCTGTGTACGAATGTCGTTTGAATACCCAGAATGTGGGCTAAAGCCGTCCCGAGTGATTTGTGCACAATTCGTGTGCAGCAGCCCCTGAATGCAGGTTGAATGTGCCCGGAACACAGCATGAATTCCCACGATGCCGGCAGATGCAGCAGGAATATGCAGAATTCAACCCGAATGCCGTTGGACAGAGGGCCAAACCCTGTCTGAATAACACCCGTTCAGAGGTCACCCCTAATGCCATACGAATGAACCTCAAACATGCCCAGAACGTGCCCGGAATGTGCGCCAAGCCTGCCCATTGCAACTGAGTCATCATTCCTACAGACAGTATGGACCCAGTCGACCATGCAGCACTGCTGCAGCTAGCTGTCCTCCAGCAACAGCTGCTGCAGCCCCCACCTTCTTATACTATCCCGTGGCATTGCAATCAGTGTGGTGTAAACATGATCCCAGTCGGGATGTTCCGGCCTCATTTGTGTTGCATTGGGGGGCCACTCAGGACATACGGGTCACATTTGTGTTGCACTGGGGGGCCACTCAGGACATTCAGGCCGCATTTGTGTTCCATTGGGGGGCCACTCAGGACATTCGGGTCACATTCATGTTGCATTGGGGAGCCACTCGGGACATTCGGATGGCATCCGTGTTGCATTTGGCTCCCACTTGGGACATTCTTGGGGCACTCAGGTGCATTCTGGCTCATCCATCCATCCATCCATCCATCCATCCATCCATCCATCCATCCATCCATCCATCCATCCATCCATCCATCCATCCATCCATCCATCCATCCATCCATCCATTTTCTTCCGCTTATCCTAGGTCGGGTCACGGGGGCAGCAGCTCAAGCAAAGCCGCCCAGCCCTCCCGATCCACACACACCTCCCCCAGCTCCTCCAGGGCAATCCCGAGGCGTTCCAAAGCCAGCTGAGAGATGTAGTCCCTCCAGCGTGATCTGGGTCTTCTCCGGGGCCTCCTCCCGATGGGACGTGCCCGGAACACCTCTCCAGTGAGGCGTCCAGGGGGCATCCGGAAAAGATGCCCGAGTCACCTCAGCTGGCTCCTTTCGACGTGTAGGAGCAGCGGCTTGACTCTGAGCTCCTCCCGAGTGACAGAGCTCCTCACCCTATCTCTAAGGGAGCGCCCAGCCACCCTGCGGAGGAAACTCATCTCGGCCGCTTGTACTCGCGATCTTGTTCTTTTGGTCATGAGCCAAATCTCATGACCATAGGTGAGGGTCGGAATGTAGATCGATCGGTAAATCGAGAGCTTTGCCCCCCTGCTCAGCTCTCTCTTCACCACGACGGTCCGATACTGCGACCGCATCACTGCAAATGCTGCACCGATCCATCTATTGATCTCACGCTCCATCCGTCCCTCACTCATGAACAAGACCCCGAGATACTTAGGCTGAGTCTCAATTCTACCCCTTGGCCCTTCCCCTTACCCCTTCCCCTCCGTTTTGCGCGGGCATGAGGGACAGAGGGGTGTCTCAATTCTCTTTTTGGAGCGAGGCAGAGGGCTACAAACCCCTCTGTTTGGAGTGAATCTGGATGCACACTCCGTTTGGAGGGGTAGGAGGAGCTTACTGCTGTCTCCGAAAAAACAAACATGGCCCCGAAAGAGTCGCACAAATGAAGCAGCTTTCATTACGCTGTTTAGAAAGTTATAACTTGAACAAAAACTTTACAGGCAGTTGTCTATGACAGCAACGTGTATGCTGCTGGATGCATGTTGTGTATATTGTCGTTCTGATGAATATTGTAACGTCGTTAGTCCGCTGCGTTATAATGCATATACACACGAATGCTACGATAAGACACTTTTCTCTTTTCTCTTATCTCACAACGGAGAAAATCATGATAAAGGATAAGCACATTAATTTGTAAGTTCATAAATCTTTGGATAATATCGATCCCTGCTGTTGGATTTCAAGGTCTGTAACGTGTGTATTTTGTAAACAAATAGGGAGCCCTGAGCGTGCTCGCTGCTTTCAGGCAGAAAAGGAGAAGTTTCATAAATGGGAATAAGATGGAAAATATATACACACACGTATATGTGTAACACATAACCTGACGTTCTAATAGACTGATATTATTTGTCAAGGAAATTTCTAAAGGAAATAGGGCTGGATACAAAAAAATGGGAGAATTTGAAAAAGAAATATAAGTTTAACAGAACTAGATGCAGCCCATAACATACATACAGGTGCTGGTCATATAATTAGAATATCATGAAATCATAATTTCTTTCAGTAATTCCATTCAAAAAGTGAAACTTGTATAATGTATACATTCATTGCACACAGACTGATATATTTCGTGTTTATTTATTTTAAATAAATAAACTTTTCCTGTTTTATCATTAGTATTTTATATGATTGTGTGTCTTTTTATTCTTTTAATCTTATTTTATTCTGCTTTTAAATGATGTTTGTGAAACACCTTGAGGCGATTAGTCGTGATTTGGAGCTATATAAATTAATAAATTATTATTATTATAAATTATTTTAATTACTAATTAATTAATTACTAATCAATCAATTAATGATTAATCAAACAATATTAATTATTTATATTATTGATTAATTATTATTAGTATTATTAACATTAATCAATTACTAATTAATTAATTCTTAATACTATTTATTATTATAAATTACAAATTAATTAACATGACATGATTACAGTGCATCAAAGAAATCTGCGACTTCTATTTCTTTGCATTTACGTAGAAAGGCAAGAAAATAAAACTAGCAAACAGGCTCCTGCAACAAGTTGCATTTCGGTTGCCATGTTAAACAGTGACGACAGCAGTTTTTTTTTTTTCTCCTAAGGTGGAGGGGTGTCTCAATTCATAGGGCTAGAGGCATACCCCTTCGCCTTACCCCTTGTTCTAAAGGGGTAGGCGTAGGGGTAGGGGTAGGGCCAAGGGGAAGGGGAAGGGGTACAAAAGAGAATTGAGTTTGGGGGTTAAACTCCTCCACCTGAGGCAAGGACACCTCTCCGACCTGAAGAGGGCAAGGCACCTTTTTCCGGTCGAGAACCATGGCCTCGGATTTGGAGGTGCTGATCTTCATCCCGGACACTTCACACTCGGCTACAAACCGCCCCAGTGCACGCTAAAGGTCCTGGTTTGACGAAGCCAACAGGACCACATCATCTGCAAACAGCAGAGATGAGATTCTGTGGTTCCCAAACCGGACCCCCTCTACACCCTGGCTGCGCCTCGAAATTCTTTCCATAAAGGTAATGAAGAGAACCGGTGACAAACCGCAGCCCTGGTGGAGGCCAACGTGCACTGGAAACAGGTTTGACTTACTACCGGCAATGCGAACCAAGCTCCTGCTGCGGTCGTACAGGGACATTCTCCTCTCACCCACCACCTCTATGGGGTCCCGAGTACATTCCAGGACACAGCCAGTCCTTCTAAATGGTTCTCAGCTTTTACTGAGATAAATAAATAACATTCCATACTTATTCATTCATCTTCAACCACTTACTCCAATTAAGGGTTGCAGGGGGCTGGAGCCAATCCCAGCAGTCACAGAGCATGAGGCAGGCTTCACCCTGGGCAGGATGCCAGTTTGTTGCAAGGCCACTTATAGACAAACAAACACACCCGCAAGCACACCTATGGACAGTTTAAAGTATCCAGTCCACCTAACCTGCATGTCTTTGGATGTAGGAGGAAGCTGGAGCACCCGGAGAGAACCCACACGGGAAGAACAAGCAAACTCCACACAGAAAGGCCACAGGTGAGAATTGAACCCATGACCTTCTTGCTGTGAGGCAGCAGCATTGCTAACCACTTATCCACCATGCTAAACCCACATTTTAATGCTTGGATTTCAGGGGAAACAATTTTGTCAGTCATCTTGTTCTCCTTGCACAAGAAAAAATTACAGTCTCACTGTCTGATTATTCTTCTTCCCCAAATTGGTAATTGGGCCAGAAAACAAAGGCTGGATATTTGCATAACAGGTGAGTCGAACTCCGGGATCAAGGAAAAGATTAGTGTGTACAGGTGTACACAAGAAATTTTTAAATGATATGTTTTTATCTAGGAGCCCGTATGTCAGTGAACTGATTAAATACCATGGACTCGATTGCTGATGCTAACACGTGGAAACAAAAGGCTGACATTTAGAAGCAGCAGCGGTCTTATGCATGGGCGTGCTGCAGAAACAGGCATCAGAGAACACACATAACAGTTGTTCAAATTTACCTTGTTAGCCAAAAACTTGCTTCTGGTCTGAGTTTTCACACTGTTTATACAATTTATCAGTCCAGTCAAGGGTTGCAGGGGGCTGGAGCCTATCCCAGCAGACATAGAGCACGAGGCGGGGTACACCCAGGACAGGACGCTAGTCTGTCACAGGGCCACAAACAGACAAACAAACACATTCACACCCACTCGCACACCTACGGACAATTTAAAGATTCCAATCCATTTAACCCGCATGTCTTTGGATGTGGGAGGAAACCGGAGCACCTGGAGGAAACCCACACAAACACAGGGAGAACATGCAAACTTCACACATAAAGGCCACAGGCGGGAATTGAACCCATGACCTTCTCGCTGTGAGGCAACAGTGCTAACCACTAAGCCACCGTGCTGTCCTCGCATAAACTCAGGGAATCAAAATTCTCAACTTCAAAATAAGACGTCTTTTATTTCTTACATGAATCTGTAATCATTTGACTGTGGCTGTGTGTCGTTTTTGCAGCAAGAACAACAACAATTTCCCATTTTAGCCGTTCGTGGGGTTATCTCATAGGGAGATCTAAACGAACAGGTTGTTGTTTAATTTTTTACTATTTGGTCACCGATCAATGTGAAAAGTGTCACCACTTTGACCTCAGAGAGGTGGGTGAACCTTGCCTGGCGCCTCTTTTCAGGTTCATGGATTTCCATACAGGTGTGGTGCAACATAGAATGTTCACAATCTACTTCACAGACAGAGGTCTGCTGGTTAGACAGATGTCAGGCCACCCGCAAATTTATTGCGAGCACTCTCATTCATACAAACACATTCAAACCTCTTTTTACAGCACTGAAACTCCAACTGTTTCAGTGTTTCCAGTGGAAAACACTGAGGGAACACGTTTATCCCAGAATTTTATGGCCCGCCCACCGAAGGTTTGGCAGACCCGACACTGTACAAATTTTACGCACTGATCCAGACCCGTAAGAGGACTTTTATCTCACACCTTACTACCACAAGACAAGTGTGATGATGTTACAGTCAGAACACAAATCAAAAGACATTATGGGTTTTTTTCACGCGGCAACTCCCAGTCACACACCCAAGCTTGGACCAACAAAAACAGTTCTCACCTGTGGTCAGTTTCTGTTGCTGAAATTCAAATGTCTTCACCCTGATGAACACCGACCCGTCAGGGAGGAGTCCACCCCAGAAAGGATCTTTAACGTGATCTGATCCCGGCCACGGTCTGCCACGGAGTCCTCCTTCACAGGCTGACGATCCTGAGGTTTGTTGGCATCCGGCTCCGAAGGACCAAGAAAATGTCAGAGTCAAACCTGTTAAATCAGAGACAACTCAGACATTCACAGAGAATAATCAGACAGTGAGATTGTAATTCTTTCTTGCGCAAGGAGAGCAAGATGACGGGACCCCTCGCTCACCTCATGTCACTCTGAAGGGCCCGGCCTTGCTCACCTCCTTTTATTCGAATACAAACAAAAGACAAGAATGAGCAGAAGAAAACAACTCAGCACCTGTCTCCGTCCAGATAAGACATTATTATGGGTTTCTCAACAGAGTCAAAACACAACCAGTTACAGTTGGTTTTCACAGGGCGCAATGTTCTTGTTCAAGGACAGTTAGCTAATTAAGACGTACTACTGTGCTCAGTAAACACGAGTTATGCTCTCAGACATTTCTCAAGGCAGCAAGAGGGCATTTTACTGTGTGAAATGCTCAGTGGTTCATTTAGAACGTAAAATCACAATACAAACATACAATGTATAACAATAATCAGGAAAGAGACATTATAATTGTTACTCTGCTACTGTCCTCTGTTGTAAATACAGGCACCAATGGAGTTGATGGTGAAACAATACTATTAATGGTATAAAACAATACTTTTGGATTTTTCTTGTTCATATTCACAAGATTCTAAAAATACGCAGATCTGGCCTTTTTAATCTTTTCATTTAGTGACAAGATGAAATATTTTAAATGCAGTCTGTGCACTTCAAGTTTTGTAGATTTCCACAAACGTTCCTACAACATGATCTCCTGAATGACATGATATCTTCATTCATTCGGGGCAAGGGTGTTTTGGAGAAGATATTTTGTGCCTTTTAGGTGCAACCTCATTTCGGACAGACAAGAAATGACTATTAAAAGCCTGAGCAAAAGACTCAGCATCACTACAACTATTAAAACAACTGGGCTCAAATAATTCTGAGAATTTCTCAAAAGATGTTTGATTTATAATTCGCCCTTGAGAGATCACCTTATGAGAGTGACTGTTTAAAATAAAGAACAAATTAAAATACACACAGCAGTGGTCAGATACACGAACGTCCACAACACTCAGCTGGTCTATGTTAAGGCCAAAGGAGAAAAAAAGGTCCAGTGTATGACCTTTCTTATGTGTAGGACCAGAAACACGCTGTTCAAAATCAAATGAATCTGAGTGTCAGCAACTGTGATGCTACATTACATGAAGTATCGTCAAGATGTATGTTAAAATCTCCAAGAACTAAAACTTTCTCAAGTTTAATAACAGAAGATAAAAACTCAGAAAAATCCTCTAAAAATGCACGTGCAGGACCAGATGGATGGTATATTAAAACACAATAAAAATAGTCAGCGTTCCCAACCTCAATCATCTGCAGCTCAAAAGAGTTGAATGGGTCCGGCCCCATACGTCTGCCGGAAAAACTGTCCCGGTAGATGAAAGCAAGACCAGCTCTTTGCCAGGCAACACGCGGGGTCCCAAACACAGAACAGTCTGGAGGGCACAGCTCCTTTAAATGTGTATATTCCTGTTCCCACTGCTACGTTTCTGTCAGGAACATAAAATCCAGGCATTCTTCTTTAAATAAATCACCAAGGATAAAAGCTTTATTCGCTATAGAGCGAGCATTCAGCAGGGCAACCCGTATTAGCTTTGCACACTTGGCCACAGATGCGCACTGAACAGCTGGACATCGCGGCAGAGAAAGGGGACTATCCACACGCCTCTCCACACAGGTGACAGCTTGCAGGAACTGTTCACACGGTGTGGGAAGTCAGGCTCGTTAAGTCGGGAAGGTCCGGTCGGAGTGCCACAGAAGCAGCAGCGCACGGGACAGCGGTAATGCATGGGCCGCTGTAGCAAATAGCCAGTTTGTTACTTAGTGATTTCACACTTTTTTCATTTACTCTGTTCACTAAGCACTTTGATGTACATTTGCACAATGGACTTAACTCAGCACTTTAACAGCTTTTTGCCCATTTGAATAATTTGCACACGATTGGTTTTAAAGAAATATAAATTTTATTGAATAATGTCTTTCTTTCATCCATTGTGTAGATTTGGAGGCAGTGGGCCCTGGAGGAGACATTAGGTCACCAATCAATTGTAATTGGGAAGTGCAAAAATGTTGTGCTATATGTTTTAGGTTGTTTTAGTGTTTGGTGTATGTGTTGATGTGTATTTTGGTGTTTTAGTTAATAATTGTAATCTGTCTCACTTACTAGAGGTGGGCAGATCGATCCTAATATCGATAATATCGATACCAACTCTGGTATTGATATTGAACGATCCTCATGTAAAAAGATTGAAACTCACGCTTTTTTTCTCTCCCTCATGCACTGACTGCTGCACATGCAGATTCATCAAAGTCTACTCTGTCTGTAAGAGCAGCGCTGCGCTGTGTCACAAAACACGGAGCAGCGCACCCTCCCCTCTCTGGTCTTTTGTTGTTGCGCTGTCACGTGGCTCAGCGGCGCCAGCCAACAGCCATGCAGATAGTCTCGGCCTGGCCCGCCCACTCAGCGCTCTCCTCGAGTCAACACGTGACACTCTGAACATGATACTGTTCTTAAATAAAAACCTCTAATCCTTTGTTCTCAACAGGGGGACAGGGCCCACACCTTAACGTATTCTTTCATTTATACTTTCTTCATTTAATTTTCACTTATTGTTTTTATTTTGTTTAAAGCCAGAAGTGCACTGAAGGGAGGAAATTCCTTATTCTTTCTATTATTTTCTTGTATTGTTTGACTTGGAAAAAAAGAAGAAGTTTGAAACTGTTTACAATATTTGGTGTGGTGTGTTACTGTCAGGATTTGCTCCTGCTCAGGTCTTGACATTTTATTTTCCATCAGCCTTTCTATATTGATGTCTTTTACTTGGTTTTTGATCATCTGTTTATTTTGCTTTTTTTCACAGCTTGTTTCTATTCTTCACACAGCAGCCACACATTTAGTGCCATTCTAGTTTTGTTTGTCTTTAATCTACTGTTTTTGATTTTGTTCATGATTGTTTTGGTCACAGTTTTTATTTGGCACATTTACCAGTGAAGTCTTAGTTTAATTCAGTGGTGTCAAAAGTACACACATTTATTACTTAAGTAGAAGTATAGATACTGCAGTTTAAAAACACTCTGGTAAAAGTTGAAGTATCAACTTGACCTCTTTACTCAAGTAAAAGTGAAAAGGTCTGTGCTCCAAAACCTACTTAAAGTATAAAAGTATAAAGTAACCTTTAAAAAAAAAAAAAAAAGACACTGGGACTATTCCAGACAATAAACTGCAGTGAGTGCAGCATCCATTTAGTGAAGGAAACCCCCCCCCCCCCCCCCCAAAAAAAAACACATCTTTCCTTATTCAAATTCATTCCAGTAGTATTCTGCTCTTACTAGGATGCAGCAGTTTCTAGTTTGGCAGATAGTTCTGGAGGAAATCACTGAAGAAATTAACAAACTGAAAATATGGTCTGACCGAAACAAACTGTCATTAAACTTAAATAAGACAGGGATGAAGTGGAGGTGTAAGAGTCACTAGGAAACACTTATTTATTTATGTACGTATGTATTTATTTATGTATGTTCATTGTTAGTTGCTTTTATATTTTCTGTTGTGTTTCTATTCAGGTTCTTTTTGCCTCTTCCTCTAAAATTGTATATAATAATCATTAGATTATTAATATATAAACAAAAATAAATTTAAGAAATATTACAATTTGAAAACAAATACACCCGAACGTGATGACAGCTGCAATTGCTTAATGCTAAGTTTTAACATTGAAAATGCCATTGACATGCTAACGCGTTAGCGTCGCTCCCATGTTTCAGAAGACCATAACAGGTCAGTTTAACATAGAAAAGGCAAATAATACTCACAGAAGTATGCTAATAGGGTTTTAGCGGGGGAAAATTAAGCGAAAGAAAGAAAGAATAAAGGAAGCAATAGGTCGAAGCATTGCTTCAATCTGTGAACCACTGCTTCGATTGGTTCACGGTTCAAAGCAAAGCCGTGCTGCAGAAAAGTTGATTACAGGCGCACATGACGTGAAATATATATGTTGGGAAAGTGTAGTGACACGGACCCACAACAGGGGGCGTAAATGAACGGACAATGGATGAGCCAAAAAGATAACAATTTAATGTTGTGAATGTGCACAACGAAATACAGACAATCACAGATTTTGAATTCAGTCAATATATATAAAGGTGACGTGTGGGCAGGCTCGAGGATAGAAGACGTCTGTCCAGAGAAGAGCCGGGCCCCACACGATTTCCACTGCCAACGGATCTGAAGCACACCGGAGCCGCCAAGTCCTGAGTCCCCAGGTGGCCACCATCTCCAGCTGTCAGACCTGGTACTGCTGGCAGGAGGCAGAAACATTTAATGGTGGGTTTGTGTGTACACACCCAGTACAACAGTCAGCAACAGCCTCTCCTTTTTCTGGTGGGAAAAACACCTCCACCTCCGAAACAAGAACACAGTTTATGCAGAGTCTGAGTCACTACTTATCGGAGTGAGGAGTGAGGAGTGAAAGGCGTCACTCCTCCACCATCCGCGAACCGAGCCTCCAGCTTCAAGTAGCGAGAATCAGGACACCTGCAAACAATTCAGAAGAGAATCACGTGCATTGGGCACCAAACACGGCTGAGAGTATTACCTGAAGGTAAGACGATATCTCGGCAGTGAGGTGGAGTTGCTGCCCGGCTTTTGTGGAGATGGTGGTGATGAGTGACAGCTGGTGATGATGATGAGTGACAGCTGTCACTCCCGGTTGCTCCTGCGAGGCAGTTGCGCCCCCTCGTGCCTGAAGCCCGCACTTCAGGCAGGGCGCCCTCTGGTGGTGGGCCAGCAGTACCTCCTCTTCAGCGGCTCACACAACAGGACCCCCCCCCCCCCCCTCAACAGGCGCCTCCTTGTCGGGGTGACGGTTGTACAAGTCAGCCAGGAGCGCCGGGTCCAGGATGAAGCTCCTCTTCACCCAGGAGCGTTCTTTGGGTCCATACCCCTCCCAGTCCACCAAATACTGGAACCCCCGGCCCTTACGACGGATGTCCAGGAGCCTGCGAACAGTCCAGGCAGACAGTCCCGTCGATGATCCGGGCAGGAGGCGGCGCCAGTCCGGGGGTGCAGAGGGGTGAAATGTGGTGAGGTTTGATGCGTGACACATGGAAGACCGGGTGGATCCGCAGTGAAGCTGGGAGTTGTAGCTTCACTGTGGCAGGACTGAGGATCTTGATGATTCTGAACGGTCCAATGTAGCGGTTTTTCAATTTTGGTGATTCCACCTGTAAGGGGATGTCCTTGGTGGAAAGTCATACCTCCTGCCCAGGCTGGTATGCAGGGGCCGGGGAACGCCGGCGGTCTGCATGGGCCTTGGCCCTCGTCCGGGCCTTCAGCAGGGCAGAGCGGGTGGTGCGCCACACCCGACGGCATCTGCAAAGGTGGGCCTGGACCGAGGGGGCACCGACCTCTCCCTCCACCACTGGGAACAATGGGGGCTGGTACCCCAAACACTTGGCTGTTATGACCTTACTCGATCCAGGCCAGATGGTCACTCCAGGCTGCCGGGTGCGTGGAGGTCACGCAGCGGAGGGCCTGTTCAAGTTCCTGGTTTGCCCGCTCTGCCTGTCCATTCGTCTGTGGATGATACCCGGACGAGAGGCTCACGGTGGCCCCCAGTTCCCTGCAGAAACTCCTCCAGACTTGAGAGGAGAAGTGAGGACCACGATCCGAGACAATGTCAGTTGGAATCCCATGCAGACGTACAACGTGGTGGACCAGGAGGTCTGCGGTCTCCTGGGCTGTTGGGAGCTTTGGGAGGGCCACGAAGTGGGCTGCCTTGGAGAATTGGTCCACTACCGTGAGGATGGTCATCATGCCCTGTGACAGCGGGAGGCCCGTGACAAAGTCCAGGCTGATGTGAGACCAGGGGCGATGAGGCACCGGAAGCGGCTGGAGGAGTCCTTGAGTCTTCTTGTGGTCCGCCTTGCCCCTGGCACAGGTGGTGCAGGCCTGGACATATTCCTGGACGTTGGCCTCCATGGACGCCCACCACAAGCGCTGCCAGACCACTGCCACGGTTCTTCGCATCCCTGGGTGACAGGAGAGCTTAGAACCGTGACAGAAGTCCAGGACTGCAGCTCTGGCTTCTGGTGGGACGTACAGTCGGTTCTTCGGGCCGGTCCCCGGGTCCGGGCTCCGTGCCAGGGCCTCCCAGATGGTCTTCTCCACATCCCAGGTGAGGGTGGCCACAATAGTGGAGTCGGGGATGATTGGTTCCAGAGGATCTGACAGCTCCATTTTGACTTCCTCTTCATGTACCCTGGACAAGGCGTCGGATCTCTGGTTCTTGGTCCCTGGGCGGTAGGTGATCTGGAAGTCAAAACGGCCGAAGAACAGTGACCAGCGGGCTTGCCTGGGGTTCAGATGCTTGGCGGTCTGGATGTACTCCAGGTTCCGATGGTCCGTGACAACCGTGAATGGCACCGCAGCTCCCTCCAACAGGTGTCTCCACTCCTCAAGGGCCTCTTTCACCGCAAGGAGTTCCCGATTGCCCACGTCATAGTTCCGTTCTGCCGGGGTCAACCTGCGGGAAAAATAGGCACAAGGGTGGAGGACCTTATCGGACTCCCTGCTCTGGGACAGCACAGCTCCTATCCCTGAGTCAGAGGCATCCACTTCAACGACGAACTGGCGGCTAGGATCGGGTTGCACCAGAACTGGCTCAGTCGAGAACCGGCATTTCAACTCCCTAAAAGCAGCTTCACACCGATCCGACTAGGTGAAGGGGACTTTTGGGGAGGTCAGGGCTGTCAGGGGACTAACCACCTGACTGTAGTCCTTAATGAACCTCCTGTAGAAATTTGCAAAGCCGAGGAACTGTTGCAGCTTCCTACGGCTTGTCATTTGGGGCCAATCTCTCACCGCCGCAACCTTGGCCGGATCAGGGGCGACGGAGTTGGAGGAGATTATAAACCCCAGGAAGGACAAAGAAGTGCGGTGGAACACGCACTTCTCACCCATCACAAACAACCGGTTCTCCAATAACCGCTGCAGGACCTGACGTACATGCCTGACATGAGTCTCAGGATCCGGGGAGAAGATGAGAATATCGTCCAGATATACAAAGACAAACCGATGCAGGAAGTCCCGCAAGACGTCATTAACCAAAGCTTGGAACATCGCAGGGGCGTTAGTGAGGCCGAACGGTATGACCAGGTACTCAAAGTGACCTAACGGGGTGTTAAATGCCGTCTTCCATTCGTCTCCCTTCCGGATCTGAACCAGGTGGTACGCATTTCTGAGATCAAGTTTGGTAAAGATTTTGGCTCCATGCAGGGGCGTGAACACTGAATCCAACAGGGGCAACGGGTATCGGTTGCAAACCGTAATCTCGTTCAGCCCTCTGTAATCAATGCATGGACGGAGTCCGCCGTCTTTCCTGCCCACAAAAAAGAAACCAGCACCCATCGGGGAGGTGGAGTTCCGGATCAGCCCGGCAGCTAATGAGTCCCGGATGTAGGTCTCCATTGATTCACGCTCAGGACGTGAGAGGTTGTACAACCTACTGGATGGGTACTCAACGCCCGGGATCAAATCAATGGCACAATCGTACGGACAGTGTGGGGGAAGAGTGAGTGCCAGATCTTTGCTGAAGACGTCAGCAAGATCGTGGTACTCCTCAGGCACCGCCGTCAGATTGTGGGGGACTTTAACCTCCTCGTTAGCAGTCAAACCGGGGGGAACCGAGGATCCTAAACACTCCCGGTGGCAGGTTTCGCTCCACTGAGCCACACCCCCAGACGGCCAATCAATCCGGGGATTGTGTTTTTCCATCCATGGGAAGCCCAAAATAACGCGGGAGGTAGAAGGAGTTACATAGAACTCAATCTCCTCTCGATGATTTCCAGACACAACCAGAGTTACTGGCTGTGTCTTGTGTGTAATTAAAGGGAGAAGGGTGCCATCTAGCGCCCGTACCTTCAATGATGAAGGAAGGGCCACTAGAGGGAGCCCTACTTCCTCTGCCCATCTGCTATCCAGCAGATTCCCTTCCGACCCTGTGTCCACAAGTGCTGGGGCGTGAAGGGTTAAATCCCCACACAGGATCGTGACTGGGATTCGTGATTTACGTGCACTCCCTACGTGCGTGTTGTGACCCACCCTGAACCCAGTCAGGCGAGTGTTGTCTTGACTGTTTGGGGCAATTTTTCTGTGTGTGCTCCTTTGAGCTGCAGAGAAAACACTCCCCACGAGCCAGCTTCCTCAATCTGTCATCTGATCTTATTTTGGCCCTGCTCGTTTCCCTAACAACGTCAGCAGGGGGAGCTGTTGCCACACGGAGCCTTCTGGCTGTGGAGCGTGGGGAAGACAGCTCCCTTTTGGACCCGGAAGGAAGAGGGATGGCTCGTGCCTGACCACACCCTTCGTCTCGCTCCCGTCGACGTTCCGCTAATCGGTTGTCTAACCGTACTACCAGGTCGATAAGCCCGTCTAAATCCCGCGGCTCATCCTTAGCCACCAGGTGCTCCTTAAGGACCAGAGACAGTCCGTTTACAAAGGCGGTGCAGAGTGCAACAGTATTCCAGCCGGCCCTCGCTGCCGCGATGCGGAAGGCGACTGCATACTCGGCCGCACTCCGACGCCCCTGTCTTATACACAGCAGCACACTCGAAGCAGTTTCGCCTCTGTTTGGGTGATCGAACACTAGTCTGAACTCCCTCACAAACTCAGTATATGCTGATAGAAGCTGTGAGTTCTGCTCCCAGAGCGCCGTAGCCCAGGAGCGTGCCTCTCCTCGAAGCAAATTAACAACATAAGCCACCCGGCTGGAGTCCGACGCGTACATGACGGGACGTTATGCAAAGACGAGCGAACACTGCATTAAGAAGTCTGCACACGTCTCTACACAACCTCCGTATGGTTCTGGGGGGCTTATGTATGCTTCAGGGGACGGTGGGGAAGTTCGTTGAACGACCACTGGAATATCTGTATTCGGCACCAGGTCAGCAGGAGGAGGTGCTGCAGCCACACCCTGTGTGGGCGCTTCCACCTGTGCGGTGAGAGACTCCATCCTGCGGTTGAGTATTGCGCTCTGCTCGGTCACTAAGTCCAACCGAGCAGTGAAGGCGGTTAAGATTTGCTGCAACTCACCTAACACGCCTCCTGCTGGCGCCTGTGCACCCTGCTTTTCCATTGGTTGTTCAAGCGGTGGATGATACCCCTTGGAATCCATGACGCTGGCCGAGATATCCTGTTGGGAAAGTGTAGTGACACGGACCCACAACAGGGGGCGTAAATGAACGGACAATGGATGAGCCAAAAAGATAACAATTTAATGTTGTGAATGTGCACAACGAAATACAGACAATCACAGATTTTGAATTCAGTCAATATATATAAAGGTGACGTGTGGGCAGGCTCAAGGATAGAAGACGTCTGTCCAGAGAAGAGCCGGGCCCCACACGATTTCCACTGCCAACGGATCTGAAGCACACCGGAGCCGCCAAGTCCTGAGTCCCCAGGTGGCCACCATCTCCAGCTGTCAGACCTGGTACTGCTGGCAGGAGGCAGAAACAGTTAATGGTGGGTGTGTGTGTACACACCCAGTACAACAGTCAGCAACAGTCTCTCCTTTTTCTGGTGGGAAAAACACCTCCACCTCCGAAACAAGAACACAGTTTATGCAGAGTCTGAGTCACTACTTATCGCAGTTCGGAGTGAGGAGTGAAAGGCGTCACTCCTCCACCATCCGCGATCCTAGCTTCCAGCTTCAAGTAGCGAGAATCAGGACACCTGCAAACAGTTCAGAAGAGAATCACGTGCGTTGGGCACCAAACACAGCTGAGAGTATTACCTGAAGGTAAGACGATATCTCGGCAGCGAGGTGGAGTTGCTGCACGGCTTTTGTGGAGATGGTGGTGATGAGTGACAGCTGTCACTCCCGGTTGCTCCTGCGAGGCGGTTGCGCCCCCTCGTGCCTGAAGCCCGCACTTCAGGCAGGGTGCCGTACCTCCTCTTCAGCGGCCCACACAACAATATATATATATATATATATATATACTCAACAAAAATATAAACGCAACACTTTTGGTTTTGCTCCCATTTTGTATGAGATGAACTCAAAGATCTAAAACTTTTTCCACATACACAATATCACCATTTCCCTCAAATATTGTTCACAAACCAGTCTAAATCTGTGATAGTGAGCACTTCTCCTTTGCTGAGATAATCCATCCCACCTCACAGGTGTGCCATATCAAGATGCTGATTAGACACCATGATTAGTGCACAGGTGTGCCTTAGACTGCCCACAATAAAGGGCCACTCTGAAAGGTGCAGTTTTGTTTTATTGGGGGGGGATACCAGTCAGTATCTGGTGTGACCACCATTTGCCTCATGCAGTACAACACATCTCCTTCGCATAGAGTTGATTAGGTTGTCAATTGTGGCCTGTGGAATGTTGGTCCACTCCTCTTCAATGGCTGTGCGAAGTTGCTGGATATTGGCAGGAACTGGTACACGCTGTTGTATAAGCCGGTCCAGAGCATCCCAAACATGCTCAATGAGTGACATGTCCAGTGAGTATGCCGGCCATGCAAGAACTGGGACATTTTCAGCTTCCAAGAACTGTGTACAGATCCTTGCAACATGGGGCCGTGCATTATCCTGCTGCAACATGAGGTGATGTTCTTGGATGTATGGCACAACAATGGGCCTCAGGATCTCGTCACGGTATCTCTGTGCATTCAAAATGCCATCAATAAAATGCACCTGTGTTCTTCATCCATAACAGACGCCTGCCCATACCATAACCCCACCGCCACCATGGGCCACTCGATCCACAACACTGATAACAGAAAACTGCTCACCCACACGACGCCACAGACGCTGTCTGCCATCTGTGAACCGGGATTCATCCGTGAAGAGAACACCTCTCCAACGTGCCAAACGCCAGCAAATGTGAGCATTTGCCCACTCAAGTCAGTTACGACGACGAACTGGAGTCAGGTCGAGACCCCGATGAGGACGACGAGCATGCAGATGAGCTTCCCTGAGACGGTTTCTGACGGTTTCTGACTATCACAGATTTAGACTGGTTTGTGAACAATATTTGAGGGAAATGGTGATATTGTGTATGTGGAAAAAGTTTTAGATCTTTGAGTTCATCTCAAACATCTTAGTGCATGTGACTCTATTTGCTCTTGCTCTTGCTTGCCTCTACTGGTGGTTGGCTCTCACTGCGGTATTGTATCACTTCCTGTTCCGGAGCACAGCGGTGTTTTGCTGTATCTGTTAGCTGTTTAATCTGCGCAGTTAGATTGATCTAGTTATCTAGATTACGATTTGTTTCCCAGTGTAATCTTTACGTGCCTTAACTAAAGCACTCCTTCTGCTGAATCACCTCTAAATTATTTACACATTATTCACTTTGCGTGTTTTTAGGAATCCGCTAGCTTAGCGTAGCTACTAGCTCTTAGCCGATTTAGCATGGCAGCTTCTCCTGTCTCTCCCGCACTTTTCTGCTCTGGGTGTGAAATGTTTAGTTATTCCTCGGCCTCCTTTAGCAGTAACGGTACTTGTAATAAGTGTAGCTTATTCGTAGCTTTGGAGGCCAGGCTGGGCGAATTGGAGACTCGGCTCCGCACCGTGGAAAATTCTACAGCTAGCCAGGCCCCTGTAGTCGGTGCAGACCAAGGTAGCTTAGCCGCCGTTAGTTACCCCCTGGCAGATCCCGAGCAGCCGGGAAAGCAGGCCGACTGGGTGACTGTGAGGAGGAAGCATAGCCCTAAACAGAAGCCCCGTGTACACCGCCAACCCGTTCACATCTCTAACCGTTTTTCCCCACTCGACGACACACCCGCTATAGCTACGCTGGTCTGCTCAAAAAGGACTTCACGCTCCTTACTGATGTCCACAGACATTTATTTCTTTATTCAGCTCGTGTAACAGCCATGGAACAACCGTGGGTAACACCCGTGGAACACCGTGAAAACGTGTGCGCCTGTTTGACCAGCAGTAGAATGACACCATAAGCAGATTCTGTGTCTTATATGAGTTTTACGTGCTGCTCTGACTTTCCTTGTCCCCTTTTCTCTCCCGCTCTACACATATGCCCTTCCGGGTCGAGCAATTATGTGGCTTATTTCCTCTTCAGCACAGGTAATTTCAAAATAAAATAAACATCTTAAGCTGTAAAGCCGTGTTACACATAGCCTTAAATAATCGTGCAGTTATTTACCAAAATGAACAAAGGAAATTTTGTATCATATTCCTGTTGTCGTGGTAACCTATATACAATTCATTTTGGCGTCAGTTACACTCCCACCAAATTACCTTTGATACACAATGAAGATGCTGCACTTTACACTCTTCATTTAAATAAATCAATGGTAATTTCAAAGAAATCATCTACTTTCTACAAGAACGACAAGCTTTTGGACAGGTCTCTCTATAATGGATGGTTTGCGCAAGCGTTCACCCTTCTTCCCCAGTTGCTTGTCTCCAACTTGTGGTGACACCTTTCTAATCAGTCCATCATCACCCTCGTGTACATCTACCACTCTGCCAAGTGTCCATTCATTACGAGGGATGTTTTCATCCTTGACTATCACATCACCAACTCTCATGTTGCGCTTAGGGGCATGCCATCGCTGTCTCAGAGTGAGGTTAGCAAGGTATTCTTTCCTCCATCTGTTCCAAAACTGCTCTGTAGCATACTGGACTCTTCTCCAGCGTTTGGTGGCATACACGTCTTCTTGAACAAACTTGCCAGGTGGGGGCAGTGGTACAGCGCATTTCATGGTGATAAGATGATTTGGTGTTAAGGGCTCCAAACTTGTGGGATCACTGATACTGTTAACAGTGAGTGGGCGACTGTTTACAATGTACATGGCTTCATAAAGAAAGGTTCTTAAAGATGCGTCATCCAACCTTCCAACACTTTGGGCAAGAACTTTACTCAGTACACTTTTTACAGTCCTGATTTGGCGCTCCCATGCGCCTCCAGCATGGCTTGAGCTTGGTGCATTCATGAGGAAGTCGCACTGCTTATTTGCCAAGTATGATGTCACTTTGTCTTTGTCGATTTCTCGTAGAGTTTTTGCCATTTCATTCTTTGCTCCCATGAAGTTAGATCCCTGATCCGATCTGATTTGTCTGATAGCTCCACGGATAGCTATAAAACAGCGTAAAGCATTGATGAATGTATCAGTTGTCATGTCTTCTAGCATCTCTAAATGAATTGCTCTCGAGCTGAGACATGTGAAGAGAAGAGCATAGCGTTTGTACACTTTGCGGCCTTGTTTGGTACTGAAGGGGCCAAAGCAATCCATACCTACATAGGTGAATGGTGGGGAAGGGTCAATGCGATCACTAGGCAGATCTGCCATTCTTTGTTCCTCTGGTGGTGCACGGGCTCTCTTACACCACACACATTGTCTGATATACTTAGCTACTGCTTTACCTCCTCCAACAATCCAAAACCCATTAGCTCTGATCTCATTTAAGGTTTGACCTTGACCTTGATGCTGTGTCTTCTCATGACAGTGTCCAATAATGAGCCTTGTAATAATGCTGTCTTTAGGGAGTATTGCAGGATGCTTCACCTCAAAATGTGTGGATGCCTTCCTTAGCCTACCTCCAACTCTCATCACACAGTCCTTGAGGAATGGATCAAGCTGATAGAGTCTGTTATTACAGGGCAACTTTCCTGTTTTCTGTTCAAGGTTATTCAGCTCTTCCTGAAAAGCATTTTGTTGTGCAAGTTTAACAAGGGTCAATGTGGCTTGTCTCCTTTGTTCCACATCTGGTGGCTCCGATGTCTTTATTTTCTTTGCCATTCGTTGAATGCGTGCAACAACATTGACTGCAGTAGTCCATTTGAAGAGTCGTGACAAATGTTCTGCAATGCCCCATTGTTGTTCCAACTCAGTATCCAGCACTTGTATGGCCTTTACCTCTGGATCTCCCACCAACAGCTCCGGAATGTTTTGTTCTGTTACTATCTCTCTTTCCCATAAAAATCTGGGACCTGTGAACCAGTTTGAGTCAATAAGGTCAGTGACTTTTAGGCCACGTGAGGCGTGGTCAGCTGGATTTTCTGCAGTGGCAACATAATACCACTGTTCTGGGTTTGTAGTTTTGCGGATTCTCTGTACACGATTGGCTACAAAAACATGGAATCTTTTGGCCTCATTGTTGATATAGCCTAGAACTACCTGTGAGTCTGTCCAATAGTATTCCCTGTCAACTTTGAGCTCTAGTTCTCTTTTTAGCATAGAGCTCACAGCAGCAGAAGTTACGGCCGCTGTTAGTTCTAGTCTTGGGATAGTGACTATTCTGGTTGGCGCAACCCTTGCTTTGCCCATGACTAAAGTGCAGTGCACTTGTTGGTCACTCACCAACCTGAGGTAGGAGCACTGGCCATACCCTTGACTGCTTGCATCAGAGAAGTGATGAAGTTCAACTCTCAGGACTTCACCAAAGTTTATGGGTTTGAAGCATCTGGGGATCTGGATCATTTTGAGATTTTCTAAATCTTTCAGCCAACCCTCCCACCTTAGCTTCAGTTCAGTAGGTAGCGGATCGTCCCACCCAATGCCTTTCTGACACATTTCTTGCAACACTTTCTTTCCTTCTAAAATGAAAGGGGCCAGGAACCCTAAGGGATCATAAAGAGATGCCACAACAGAGAGAATACCACGGCGTGTCAGTGGTTTCTCATCGAATGTCGCCTGGAAGAAAAAGTTGTCATTTTCTACATTCCATCTTATGCCTAATACTAGTTGCACTGGAAGGTCATTGTAGTTGAGGTCCACGTCCTTTATCTCAACTGCACGTTCCATTACATCGATTGTGTCTAGCACGTCTCTGCTGTTGGAAAGAAACTTGTGAAGGTGCAGCTTCCCTTTGGCACACAAAGCTTGGGCCTCCTTTAGAAGCTCAATTGCCTCTCCAACAGTTTCCACACTTATGAGGCCATCATCCACATAAAAATGCCTTTTAACAAAGTTGGCTGCTAGTGGGTACTCTCTCTCATTTTCATTGGCCAGATGTTTCATACCGTAATTAGCACAACCTGGGGATGAGGATGCTCCGAAGAGGTGGACTTTCATGCGGTATTCTGTGGGCTCCAAGTCTGTGTTCCCATTTTCCCACCAGAGAAACCTCAAATAGTCTCTATCCTCTGATCTGACGTGGAACCTGTGAAACATCTTTTCTATGTCACACATAAGTGCAATGGGGTGCTTACGGAAACGACATAGTACTCCCGTGAGGCCATTTGTGATATCAGGCCCTGTCGTTAAGTGGTCGTTTAAAGCTGTCCCTTCGAACTTTGCAGAGCAGTCAAATACCACCCTGATCTTGCCTGGTTTTCTCGGGTGATAAACACCTTGGTGTGGTATATACCAGACATTTCCTATCGTCGGCTTTGAGTCTGTCTTTTCAGCATCGCCATCTCTGAAAGCTCCTTCCATGAACTTCACATAGTCATTTTTAAACTTAGGATCTCTGTCCAGTTTCCTTTTGAGGTGCTTCAAACGAACCAGAGCCAGACTCTTGTTGTTTGGGAGTTGGGGGTGTGCCTTAAATGGAAGGGGCATTTCAAGATGACCATGCTCATTTTGATGGATCCCTTCTTTTAGGATTTGGAGGAATTGGATATCCTCTTGCGATATATCACTCTCGTTTGGTTTGGTATCTGCAAAATCTGACTCGAGTACTTTAATAATGGCAGTTGGGGTTACGGGGGGTATCTCTTTCACAGCCACACGATGACATAGACCAGTTACATTGCTTGCATTTGCCAACTGTGGTGCCCCTCCTACAATGCTCCAGCCTAGGTCTGTTCTGACAGCATAAGGCTCGTTGTCATCTCCAGTGATGACCTCTCTGGGAGCTAGGGCTCTGGAACAGTCGTAGCCTATCAGCAATCCAACTGCACAGTCCATTAAAGGGGGAATCTCTTGAGCAATGTTTGCGAGATGTTTCCATTTGCTGGCTGTTTGACAAGTAGGAATGTGTGTGCGCTCAAGTGGAATGAAGTCTCTTGTGTAAGCTGGAGGTAGGTCGATGCACGTATTGGAGAAGAATCCTCTGACCTTAAGTCCTTGTGCTCTTTGACTCTTCACAATAGTGTCCCTTTTGACCATAGTTGCGAGCTTTAGTTTTACTGGCTCTAACACTGCCTGCAGCTTTCCACACACTTCCTGATCAACAAACGTGTGGGTGCTTTGCGTATCTAATAGCGCATACACCAAGGTTTCACTGCTAGGAGAATTAGTTGACACTGGCACAATCATTGAGGTGCTTCCATTCTTACTTCCTTCCACTGAACAAGAGAGTGAGGCCATGTTCTCATCTGCTGTAATTTGTACAGGTTTGTCTGCTGGAGAGTGATCTTCATGCAGAGGAGTTGGATGGCTTCTTTTGCATATGCTGCACGTGGCTCTGTTTTTACAGTCTTTAGAGATGTGACCTGTCCTCAGGCATGCAAAGCACAGTTTGTTTTCATGTACATAGTTTTTCTTATCATCCACAGACATTTCTGTTAGCCTTGGACATTTATGTATGGTGTGATTTTCTCCACAGCAAATGCACTTGCTTGTGCTGGAGTTTTGTGGCAGTATGTCTCTTTTCTTTTGCTTATCAGTGTCTCTTATCTTTATTTCCTCTATGTCAGACTTAGCTGTGAAGGTTGCAGTGTCTGAAGCCTTTACACGGGTGACAAAGGCATTTGCTTTTGTGCGTTTTGTTTCTCTCGCTAGGATTTCTGCAGGTGGCTTTAAAGCGTGTAAGGACGACACTGGGTTACAGGCTATGCGTGCCTCCTTAGAGATAAAGGAGGCAAAGTCTTTAAAGCTTGGATAGTTCTCACTTTTATCCAGCTGTTCTGTTACATAGCGATTCCACCTGGACGTTATCCAATCTGGGAGTTTGACCAACAACTTCTGGTTCTCCTCACAATCATCTAGCACTTGTAGACCTTTTATGTGAGGCATGGCATTGCTACATGTTTGCAGGAAATCACTGAATTCTCTCAGTTTGACATACTCTTTTCCCCCGATTTTTGGCCATTTGTTGAGTTTCTCTCTGAAAGCACGTTGCACTACAAATGAATGACCATATCTTGCATTGAGCCTATCCCATGCTTCCTTATAGGCTTCCTCATCTTTACGGTAGAAACTACCTTCAAGAGTAGATTTAGCTTCTCCTGCTATGTATTTTTGCAGATAAAATAGCCTGTCTGCAGGATTTGAGCATCGTCTCTCTATTAGAGCCTTAAAACTTGTGCTCCACTCTGTGAACTTTAAAGGTTCACCGTAAAACACAGCAGGCTCTGGGGCAGGTAACCGAGTGAGAGCTATTGACTCTTGAACCATCTGTACAATGGCTGACTCATTTTTTGTGACTGGCTGATCATCACGTTCAATGTAAGAGGTGGACAGCGTAGGGCTTACTTTGCCGTGTGCACATCTCTCACTTTTTTCTTTAATCTCCTCTTCTGTGTAGACTTTCAGCTTTGCCTGCATTACTTCAATGTCTCTTTGGTTTTCAAGTTTTTTCAATTGTTGACGATGAGCTTCAATAGCTTCTTCCAATTCCATTTCGACTTTCTTTGCAGCTAGTTGTGCGGCCGTCTCCGCTCTCTTGTTTGAGATGCTAGGTGACTCAGAGAGATGGTCAGAATAAAGGCTGTGTGTAGTTACTCTGGAAGCAGTAGATCCATATATTGATCTGGCATATTCGTTATCAAGGAGCATACGTAATCTTGCCTTTTCTGCTACAGCATCAAACCCATTTTCTTCTTCTATTAGTCGTAGTCTCATTAACCGCACCAAGTCCAAAGTTACAGCAGAGCATGCATCAACTTTCCTCCGAATTTCTTGACTTGGGACGGCTTGCCTTCTAATGTTGTCATAGGTTTCTTTCAATTTGGAATCAAGCATTTCAACATCATCCATCATGTCACACAAGTCCTTTCCTGAGCATGCTTCCTTTAATCTTGTGCGAGTATCTCTTACTTTAGTTTTCCACTTGTCATAGAGTGATTGGAACTTCTTTTGCTTTTGGTCTAACTCCTGTTCCTTGAGTTCTTGCATTTTAGGTGTAAAATGTCTTTCACGGGAGGATTTTCTTATTTCTCTTCCAGACTGATCAGTTATAGCATACATTTCCTTTGGTCTTACAGCTGCCTCTGTATGTACTTCCCCTTGTTCTTGGGGCTCATGGTCGAATTGGTTATCATTTTGTAACAAGGAATTGTCATTGGAAGTCATTTTGTATTTTTCTTGCTTTATTTTCTGTCGTTTTGTTATTCATTTGACTCTTTATTTATCCATCAGTAGCTCTGGCCATTCATAACTACACAATTTGCCCTTAAGATGCACATTTGCACTTGGTCTTGCAGCTGCAGATGAAACTTTGAACTCTGAAGCCTTGGCTTGCTGCAGGATGCGAAGAACTCTGGCGCCGCCTTGTGGGTGTAGGACGAAACAGCCTCAGCACGATGGATCAGGTGACGTTTTCACTATAGCTACGCTGGTCTGCTCAAAAAGGACTTCACGCTCCTTACTGATGTCCACAGACATTTATTTCTTTATTCAGCTCGTGTAACAGCCATGGAACAACCGTGGGTAACACCCGTGGAACACCGTGAAGGATCACCCGCCGAGGATCAAACTCTGGTTATTGGCGACTCTGTTTTGAGAAATGTGAAGTTAGCGACACCAGCAACCATAGTCAATTGTCTTCCGGGGGCCAGAGCAGGCGACATTGAAGGAAATTTGAAACTGCTGGCTAAGGCTAAGCGTAAATTTGGTAAGATTGTAATTCACGTCGGCAGTAATGACACCCGGTTACGCCAATCGGAGGTCACTAAAATTAACATTAAATCGGTGTGTAACTTTGCAAAAACAATGTCGGACTCTGTAGTTTTCTCTGGGCCCCTCCCCAATCAGACCGGGAGTGACATGTTTAGCCGCATGTTCTCCTTGAATTGCTGGCTGTCTGAGTGGTGTCCAAAAAATGAGGTGGGCTTCATAGATAATTGGCAAAGCTTCTGGGGAAAACCTGGTCTTGTTAGGAGAGACGGCATCCATCCCACTTTGGATGGAGCAGCTCTCAGTTCTAGAAATCTGGCCAATTTTCTTAAATCCTCCAAATCGTGACTATCCAGGGTTGGGACCAGGAAGCAGAGTTGTAGTCTTACACACCTCTCTGCAGCTTCTCTCTCCCTGCCATCCCCTCATTACCCCATCCCCGTAGAGACGGTGCCTGCTCCCAGACTACCAATAACCAGCAAAAATCTATTTAAGCATAAAAATTCAAAAAGAAAAAATAATATAGCACCTTCAACTGCACCACAGACTAAAACAGTTAAATGTGGTCTATTAAACATTAGGTCTCTCTCTTCTAAGTCCCTGTTGGTAAATGATATAATAATTGATCAACATATTGATTTATTCTGCCTTACAGAAACCTGGTTACAGCAGGATGAATATGTTAGTTTAAATGAGTCAACACCCCCGAGTCACACTAACTGTCAGAATGCTCGTAGCACGGGCCGAGGCGGAGGATTAGCAGCAATCTTCCATTCCAGCTTATTAATTAATCAAAAACCCAGACAGAGCTTTAATTCATTTGAAAGCTTGACTCTTAGTCTTGTCCATCCAAATTGGAAGTCCCAAAAACCAGTTTTATTTGTTATTATCTATCGTCCACCTGGTCGTTACTGTGAGTTTCTCTGTGAATTTTCAGACCTTTTGTCTGACTTAGTGCTTAGCTCAGATAAGATAATTATAGTGGGCGATTTTAACATCCACACAGATGCTGAGAATGACAGCCTCAACACTGCATTTAATCTATTATTAGACTCTATTGGCTTTGCTCAAAATGTAAATGAGTCCACCCACCACTTTAATCATATCTTAGATCTTGTTCTGACTTATGGTATGGAAATAGAAGACTTAACAGTATTCCCTGAAAACTCCCTTCTGTCTGATCATTTCTTAATAACATTTACATTTACTCTGATGGACTACCCAGCAGTGGGGAATAAGTTTCATTACACTAGAAGTCTTTCAGAAAGCGCTGTAACTAGGTTTAAGGATATGATTCCTTCTTTATGTTCTCTAATGCCATATACCAACACAGTGCAGAGTAGCTACCTAAACTCTGTAAGTGAGATAGAGTATCTCGTCAATAGTTTTACATCCTCATTGAAGACAACTTTGGATGCTGTAGCTCCTCTAAAAAAGAGAGCTTTAAATCAGAAGTGCCTGACTCTGTGGTGTAACTCACAAACTCGTAGCTTAAAGCAGATAACCCATAAGTTGGAGAGGAAATGGCGTCTCACTAATTTAGAAGATCTTCACTTAGCCTGGAAAAAGAGTCTGTTGCTCTATAAAAAAGCCCTCCGTAAAGCTAGGACATCTTTCTACTCATCACTAATTGAAGAAAATAAGAACAACCCCAGGTTTCTTTTCAGCACTGTAGCCAGGCTGACAAAGAGTCAGAGCTCTATTGAGCTGAGTATTCCATTAACTTTAACTAGTAATGACTTCATGACTTTCTTTGCTAACAAAATTTTAACTATTAGAGAAAAAATTACTCATAACCATCCCAAAGACGTATCGTTATCTTTGGCTGCTTTCAGTGATGCCGGTATTTGGTTAGACTCTTTCTCTCCGATTGTTCTGTCTGAGTTATTTTCATTAGTTACTTCATCCAAACCATCAACATGTTTATTAGACCCCATTCCTACCAGGCTGCTCAAGGAAGCCCTACCATTATTTAATGCTTCGATCTTAAATATGATCAATCTATCTTTGTTAGTTGGCTATGTACCACAGGCTTTTAAGGTGGCAGTAATTAAACCATTACTTAAAAAGCCATCACTTGACCCAGCTATCTTAGCTAATTATAGGCCAATCTCCAACCTTCCTTTTCTCTCAAAAATTCTTGAAAGGGTAGTTGTAAAACAGCTAACTGATCATCTGCAGAGGAATGGTCTATTTGAAGAGTTTCAGTCAGGGTTTAGAATTCATCATAGTACAGAAACAGCATTAGTGAAGGTTACAAATGATCTTCTTATGGCCTCGGACAGTGGACTCAACTCTGTGCTTGTTCTGTTAGACCTCAGTGCTGCTTTTGATACTGTTGACCATAAAATTTTATTACAGAGATTAGAGCATGCCATAGGTATTAAAGGCACTGCGCTGCGGTGGTTTGAATCATATTTGTCTAATAGATTACAATTTCTTCATGTAAATGGGGAATCTTCTTCACAGACTAAAGTTAATTATGGAGTTCCACAAGGTTCTGTGCTAGGACCAATTTTATTCACTTTATACATGCTTCCCTTAGGCAGTATTATTAGACGGTATTGCTTAAATTTTCATTGTTACGCAGATGATACCCAGCTTTATCTATCCATGAAGCCAGAGGACACACACCAATTAGCTAAACTGCAGGATTGTCTTACAGACATAAAGACATGGTTGACCTCTAATTTCCTGCTTTTAAACTCAGATAAACTGAAGTTATTGTACTTGGCCCCACAAATCTTAGAAACATGGTGTCTAACCAGATCCTTACTCTGGATGGCATTACCCTGACCTCTAGTAATACTGTGAGAAATCTTGGAGTCATTTTTGATCAGGATATGTCATTCAAAGCGCATATTAAACAAATATGTAGGACTGCTTTTTTGCATTTGCGCAATATCTCTAAAATCAGTAAGGTCTTGTCTCAGAGTGACGCTGAAAAACTAATTCATGCATTTATTTCCTCTAGGCTGGACTATTGTAATTCATTATTATCAGGTTGTCCTAAAAGTTCCCTAAAAAGCCTTCAGTTAATTCAAAATGCTGCAGCTAGAGTACTGACGGGGACTAGAAGGAGAGAGCATATCTCACCCATATTGGCCTCTCTTCATTGGCTTCCTGTTAATTCTAGAATAGAATTTAAAATTCTTCTTCTTACTTATAAGGTTTTGAATAATCAGGTCCCATCTTATCTTAGGGACCTCATAGTACCATATCACCCCAATAGAGCGCTTCGCTCTCAGACTGCAGGCTTACTTGTAGTTCCTAGGGTTTGTAAGAGTAGAATGGGAGGCAGAGCCTTCAGCTTTCAGGCTCCTCTCCTGTGGAACCAGCTCCCAATTCAGATCAGGGAGACAGACACCCTCTCTACTTTTAAGATTAGGCTTAAAACTTTCCTTTTTGCTAAAGCTTATAGTTAGGGCTGGATCAGGTGACCCTGAACCATCCCTTAGTTATGCTGCTATAGACGTAGACTGCTGGGGGGTTCCCATGATGCATTGTTTCTTTCTCTTTTTGCTCTGTATGCACCACTCTGCATTTAATCATTAGTGATCGATCTCTGCTCCCCTCCACAGCATGTCTTTTTCCTGGTTCTCTCCCTCAGCCCCAACCAGTCCCAGCAGAAGACTGCCCCTCCCTGAGCCTGGTTCTGCTGGAGGTTTCTTCCTGTTAAAAGGGAGTTTTTCCTTCCCACTGTAGCCAAGTGCTTGCTCACAGGGGGTCGTTTTGACTGTTGGGGTTTTACATAATTATTGTATGGCCTTGCCTTACAATATAAAGCGCCTTGGGGCAACTGTTTGTTGTGATTTGGCGCTATATAAAAAAATTGATTGATTGATTGATCTCATACAAAATGGGAGCAAAACCAAAAGTGTTGCGTTTATATTTTTGTTGAGTGTATTTAGAGTTATATAGTTTCTATTCAAATAGTGTGCCTTCCTAGACAATAATAATTGCAGAAAAATGAAGAAAGAAGTCAAAAAAGTAATATTACATTATAATTTAACTAATCACATACTACAGATTGATGCAGCAGTATACATTCATCATTTTAGATAATATTCACATGAAAAGAGAGTGGGGCAGAGATCGCATTGCTGTAATGCACACAAGTGACAGCACAAGTGTACTCGCTGACCAAAAACTAGTGCATTTGCAGAACGATTTTCATGATGGACGTTTTCAACTCAAAAAATATGCACATAATCGGGAAGAACACCCTTGAAACTGTATGAATCAACTATTTGATGTTTAAAATTGGCCAGGAAATAAGCTTATTAAGACATTAAATAGTGGGGCTGAGACTGTAGTGGAGCCGAAGTCTCTAGTCACCATTTGTGTGTGTCTGTGTGTAGGCGGTCCTAAGTCTACATCTTTGTGTTTGATTGTCATTTTTGTCATTTACACAAACAACCTCTGCAATAATAAAATAATAATAATATAATTATAATAAAAAAATGCAAATTATCAAAGTCAAAGTCGGCTTTATTGTCAATTCTTCACATGTACTAGACATACAAGGAATCAAAATTTCGTTTCTCACCTTCCCTCGGTGATGACAGGACAAGACATTTCGACAATAAGGACAAGTATTTAGTATTTACAATGTAATGTGTGAGGTAATAGTAAAAGTGGAAAGTGCAGTAGTGCAAACCATTCAGTATTTGTAGCAGCAGCAGCTGTTGTGCTGCCTTTGTTGGCTGCACCTTGCTGCTGGATCTGCCTCACTACCCCTCCCTTCCTGTGTCTGCTGGAGCAACCTGTGGAACTGATTGGATTCACCTGTTCACACTCATCAACCACCTGTACAAATACTGCTTCTCTTCACGCTCTTAGACGCCGGAAACTACAGTTGCCTCCAGGTTTCCTCGGCCTTGTCTCTGCAGCATTTTTTTGTAAGTCACGTTTATTTGAAATGGGACAATGCATATTAATGAACATAGTTACATGTAAATATACCGGATTGTAGCAGGATGCTAATTTTTATCCATAGTCCCAGTAACATAGAAACAGACTAAGAACACACAACATACCAAAACAAATCAATCATGACAGAAAACAATTAAAACTGAATATACATACAAATATTTACAAATTCAAAGTGGCAACAATTGATCATTAATAAGCAGCCGACAAGTGGAGGAACCAAAAGAGTTTTATGATGATGGGTGATTGCGGTGCAAAAGTACTGCATTAAAGTGACAAGTGCTACGTGCAAAGTGCCTGGTTGAATTGCATATTACAGTACTGGGTTGTACTGCATATTGCCCAATACACTCATTTGCACATGCACATGTGTAAATATTGCACAGGGTGTCATACACAAGTTTATTGTGTAAAGACTACTAAACCATTTATTAACATAAAGTACACAAGGGCATTGTGTACATCCATCCATCCATCTTCTACCGCTTAGTACAATTAAGGGTCGCGGGGGGCTGGAGCCTATCCCAGCAGTCATAGGGCGTGAGGCGGGGTACACCCAGGACAGGACGCCAGTCTGTCGCAGGGCCATAAAGAGACAAGCAAACACAGACACACCCACACGCACACCTAAGGACAATTTTAAAGATCCCAATCCACCTAACCCGCATGTCTTTGGATGTGGGAGGAAACCGGAGCACCCGGAGGAAACCCACGCAAACACAGGGAGAACATCCAAACTCCACACAGAAAGGCCACGGGAATTGAACCCATGACCTCGCTGTGAGGCAACAGTGCTAACCACTAAGCCACTGTGCTGCCCTCATTGTGTACATATAACTGAAAAAAAAGAGAAAAAATCTCGAGTGGTGCCTCCACAGTTAGGCTCCAGATGGTTGCATGTCTGATTTGCCAGTAACCAAGCTTTCAACTGTCCTTTGAAGGTACTGAAAGTGGTGCTCTCCCTGATTGTGACTGGGAGGTTGTTCCAAGCTTGCCCACCTTTTATGGATAATACGTTCTGACCTAAGGTGGTCCTTCTATGAGTAATCTCACAGTCGCCTCTTGTGTCAGCTCTTGTACCCTGTGAATCTTTTTATGTGGATGAATTCTTTAACAGGAGTTGGTGCTGGTCCATGTAAACATTTATGTATGAAGCAGGCATATTTGAATACCATCAGATTTTCAAAGTGTAGAAACTTATGCTTTTCCAGAACCTTACAGTGATGATACGAGTTAGATTGTCTATCATATATCTTAACTGCTGTATTATACAGCTGCTCTATGGATTTTAATACCGAGGTGGCTGCAAATGTCCAGTTAGTGAAACAGTAGTCAATATGTGAGAAAACCATGCAAAAGAGATACGTTTTGGCTGCATTAGTTGTTAGAAAGGGACGCATATGTTTAAAATTTAGTAAATTAAAATTTACTGTATTTTTGACTTTTTTAATATGTTTTTTGACGGACAAGTTTGAGTCCAGGATAACTCCAAGATATTTAAACTGAGATACCAGCTCCAACTCCTCCCCGTCAAAAAACACATTGGACCTTCTAATGTCAGTGGGACATTTACTAAACATCATACATACTGTTTTTTTTTTTGTATTCAACTGCAGGCAAGTGTCATTTAACCAGTGTTGTATGTTGTGTAACACATCCGTGAGTTTTGAAGCGATGTCTTTCACATTATTTCCGCAAGTAAAAATGACCACATCATCCGCGTACATTTGTGCATTGAAATCTTTGCACACACTTGGTAAATCATTTATGTACAGCGAGAACAGCAAAGGTCCAAGGTTTGATCCTTGTGGGACACCGACTGGGTTGTTAAGAAACGGGGATTTAGAACCATTTACGGTGACACATTGTACTCTTTTTGTTAAATAAGATTCAAACCATTGTATTGATTCAGATGAAAAGTTGAAATATGTAAGTTTGTTTCAGAAGTATTTGGTGGTCTGCTGTGTCAAATGCCTTTCTAAGGTCAAGAAACATAGCACCCACATACAAGTTACTGTCCAACATATACTTAACCTTTTCTAAAAACACGCATATTGCTGACTCAGTGGAGTGATGGTGATGGAAGCCAAATTGCATTGGATGAAGTAGATTAGGTCCTCTATTCAAATGTTCGATCAGTAATTTGGAGACCCAATTTTCAATTATTTTAGAAATCACAGGAAGAATGCTGTAACTGCCTGTAATTAACCATCGATGTCTTATCCCCAGATTTAAAGATGGGCATTATCGTGGCTAATTTCCGGGATGATGGTACTTCCTTTGAGATAACTGACTGATTAACAAGAATAGTGATTGGTTTTATCAGTGCATTAGAATATGTTTTTAGGAAGTCGGTGTCTTGTCCTTGTTTCTACAACCCCTGGCAATAATTATGGAATCACCGGCCTCGGAGGATGTTCATTCAGTTGTTTAATTTTGTAGAAAAAAAGCAGATCACAGACATGACACAAAACTAAAGTCATTTCAAATGGCAACTTCCTGGCTTTAAGAAACACTATAAGAAATCAGGAAAAATAATTGTGGCAGTCAGTAACAGTTACTTTTTTAGACCAAGCAGAGGGAAAAAAAATATGGAATCACTCAATTCTGAGGAATAAATTATGGAATCAGCCTGTAAATTTTCATCCCCAAAACTAACACCTGCATCAAATCAGATCTGCGCATTAGTCTGCATCTAAAAAGGAGTGATCACACCTTGGAGAGCTATTGCACCAAGTGGACTGACATGAATCATGGCTCCAACACGAGAGATGTCAATTGAAACAAAGGAGAGGATTATCAAACTCTTAAATGAGGGTAAATCATCACGCAATGTTGCAAAAGATGTTGGCTGTTCACAGTCAGCTGTGTCTAAACTCTGGACCAAATACAAACATGGGAAGGTTGTTAAAGGCAAACATACTGGTAGACCAAGGAAGACATCAAAGTGTCAAGACAGAAAACTTAAAGCAATATGTCTCAAAAATCAAAAATGCACAACAAAACAAATGAGGAACGAATGGGAGGAAACTGGAGTCAACGTCTGTGACCGAACTGTAAGAAACCGCCTAAAGGAAATGGGATTTACATACAGAAAAGCTAAACGAAAGCCATCATTAACACCTAAACAGAAAAAACAAGGTTACAATGGGCTAAGAAAAAGGAATCATGGACTGTGGATGACTGGATGAAAGTCATATTCAGTGATGAATCTCGAATCTGCATTGGGCAAGGTGATGATGCTGGAACTTTTGTTTGGTGCCTTTCCAATGAGATTTATAAAGATGACTGCCTGAAGAGAACATGTAAATTTCCACAGTCATTGATGATATGGGGCTGCATGTCAGGTAAAGGCACTGGGGAGATGGCTGTCATTACATCATCAATAAATGCACAAGTTTACATTGATATTTTGGACACTTTTCTTATCCCACCAATTGAAAGGATGTTTGGGGATGATGAAATCATTTTTCAAGATGATAATGTATCTTGCCATAGAGCAAAAACTGTGAAAAAATTCCTTGCAAAAAGACACATAGGTGTTGTGTGGGCCGCTGAAGAGGAGGTACTGCTGACCCACCACCACAAGATGGCGCCCTGCTTGGAGTGCGGGCTCCAAGCACGAGAGGGCGTTGGCTTTGCTGGAGGTGACAGCTGTCATCAATTAACACAAGCTGTCACCCATCACCACCACTACAAAGACCGGACTGCAACTCCACCTCCTCGCCGAGAAATCAGCTACCATTCAGGTAATTTCTCTGCTGCCTGACACTGTGTGTGTTTAACCTGAACTTCTATTGCAGCCGTTTTCCTGGAGTGTTTCCTTATCTGGAGGATTGGCGTTTGGTGTGACAGCTTCGCCTCACATCCCAACTCAGATAAGTGGTTGACCAGGAGCTGCACGAATGTGTGTGATTGGAGGTGGAGGTTTTCCCTCCTTTACTTAATACAGACTGTGGGATTACTGAGTGTGCAAACTCACACTCATCTGGACTGTCTCTGTTCTCTGCCAGCAGTACCGGGTCTGACTGCTGAAGACAGCGGCCACCTGGGGCGCAGGGCTTGGCGGCTCCGGTGTTCTTCAGCTCCGTTGGTGGTGGAAGCTGGTGTGGGATCCAGCTCTTCTCTCGCCAGGCGTCTTCTATCGTCGAGCCTGCCCACACGTCACCTGGCGTATGATTGACAGTCCACCATATTGTTATTGTCTGTACGTTGTTGTGCGATTCACAACATTAAATTGTTACTTTTTGGCTTATCCATTGTCCGTTCATTAACGCCCCCTGTTGTGGGTCTGTGTTACGTCACTTTCACAACACATAGGGTCAATGTCATGGCCTGCCAATAGTCCGGATCTTAAACCAATTGAAAATCTTTGGTGGAAGTTGAAGAAAATGGTCCATGACCAGTGATGCCGGTAACGCGTTACTTAGTAATGCGTTAAGTGATGCCGGTACCGCATCACTTACCGGCATCACTGGTCACTAAGAATTCTGAGCTGAGCCGCTCCGTATCGTCTCGTTAAAAACAGTTGATCCTCCGCGACGCATCAACAACTGACACTATTTTCCACTCAAATGCACCTAAACTCTCTTTCTGAGGACCACATGATGTGAAAATGCAATAAAACTTTCTTACCTGTAAATCTGGTCATATTTTCTGCATAAATAAATGTTATCCATTCTTTGTGCTCAGACGCCAAAGCAGGGGCGAATCCAGATGGAATGGGGGCGTGGGGCAAGGATGTGCCCCCCCCACAACACCCCTAGATTAAAGGTCCAGTTTTGAAGCCGTTTTTTTACTACAACTACTAATACTAATAATTTCGACAAGTAACATGTTTAGAGATAATTTAAATGTTAGAATGAATTTTATAGTTACATTTATAAACAATGTAGGTTAGAAACTGCAAGTTTTACTGTTGCAGTGCTGTCAACAGTTAAATATGAGGTCAAGAAAGACGTCTTTATTTTACTTTTTATGAAACAAATATTTATTTTCATTGAGGTCAAAAAAGGGTGACTATAAAGTGAGTTTTGGCAAAACAGGTATCATTGTCATTTTGAGGTGGCAGAGGGTTGTTGTCGGCAGCTGGGGAAAGTAACTAAAAAAGTAACTAGTAATCTAACTTAGTTACTTTTCCAATTGAGTAATCAGTAAAGTAACTAAGTTACTTTTTCAAGGAGTAATCAGTAATAAGTAATTGGATTACTTTTTCAAAGTAACTGTGGCAACACTGTCCATGACAAGGCTCCAACCTGCAAAGCTGATCTGGCAACAGCAATCAGAGAAAGTTGGAGCCAGATTGATGAAGAGTACTGTTTGTCACTCATTAAGTCCATGCCTCAGAGACTGCAAGCTGTTATAAAAGCCAGAGGTGGTGCAACAAAATACTAGTGATGTGTTGGAACGTTCTTTTGTTTTTCAAGATTCCATAATTTATTCCTCAGAATTGAGTGAGTCCATATTTTTTTTCCCTCTGCTTGGTCTAAAGAAGTAACCGTTACTCAATCAATCAATCAATCAATTTTTTTTATATAGCGCCAAATCACAACAAACAGCTGCCCCAAGGCGCTCCATATTGCAAGGCAAGGCCATACAATAATTATGAAAAACCCCAACGGTCAAAACGACCCCCTATGAGCAAGCACTTGGCAACAGTGGGAAGGAAAAACTCCCTTTAACAGGAAGAAACCTCCAGCAGAACCAGGCTCAGGGAGGGGCAGTCTTCTGCTGAGACTGGTTGGGGCTGAGGGAAAAAAACCAGGAAAGGACATGCCGTGAAGGGGGGCAGAGATCGATCACTAATGATTAAATGCAGAGTGATGCATACGGAGCAAAAAGAGAAAGAAACAGTGCATCATGGGAACCCCCCCACAATCTACGTCTAAAGCAGCATAACCAAGGGATGGTCCAGGGTCACCCGATCCAGCCCTAACTATAAGCCTTAGCAAAAAGGAAAGTTTTAAGCCTAATCTTAAAAGTAGAGAGGGTGTCTGTCTCCCTGATCTGAATTGGGAGCTGGTTCCACAGGAGAGGAGCCTGAAAGCTGAAGGCTCTGCCTCCCATTCTACTCTTACAAACCCTAGGAACTACAAGTAAGCCCGCAGTCTGAGAACGAAGTGCTCTAATGGGGTAATATGGTACTATGAGGTCCCTAAGATAAGATGGGACCTGATTATTCAAAACCTTATAAGTAAGAAGAAGAATTTTAAATTCTATTCTAGAATTAACAGGAAGCCAATGAAGAGAGGCCAACACGGGTGAGATATGCTCTCTCCTGCTAGTCCCCGTCAGTACTCTAGCTGCAGCATTCTGAACCAACTGAAGGCTTTTTAGGGAACTTTTAGGACAACCTGATAATAATGAATTACAATAGTCCAGCCTAGAGGAAACAAATGCATGAATTAGTTTTTCAGCATCACTCTGAGACAAGACCTTTCTGATTTTAGAGATATTGCGTAAATGCAAAAAAGGCAGTCCTACATATTTGTTTATATGCGCTTGAATGACATATCCTGATCAAAAATGACTCCAAGATTTCTCACAGTATTACTAGAGATCAGGGAAATGCCATCCAGAGTACGATCTGGTTAGACACCATGCTTCTAAGATTTGTGGGGCCAAGTACAATAACTTCAGTTTTATCTGAGTTTAAAAGCAGGAAATTAGAGGTCATCCATGTCTTTATGTCTGTAAGACAATCCTGCAGTTTAGCTAATTGGTGTGTATCCTCTGGCTTCATGGATAGATAAAGCTGGGTATCATCTGCGTAACAATGAAAATTTAAGCAATACCGTCTAATAATACTGCCTAAGGGAAGCATGTATAAAGTGAATAAAATTGGTCCTAGCACAGAACCTGTGGAACTCCATAATTAACTTTAGTCTGTGAAGAAGATTCCCCATTTACATGAACAAACTGTAATCTATTAGACAAATATGATTCAAACCACCGCAGTTACTGACTGCCACAATTTTTTTTCTTGATTTCTTATAGTGTTTCTTAAAGCCAGAAAGTTGCCATTTGAAATGACTTTAGTTTTGTGTCATGTCTGTGATCTGCTTTTTTTTCTACAAAATTAAACTTCTGAATGAATATCCTCCGAGGCCGGTGATTCCATAATTTTTGCCAGGGGTTGTACGAGGTCTATTAGAAAAGTATCCAACCTTATTATTTTTTTCAAAAACTATATGGATTTGAATCAAGAGTGATTGCGTCAGACAAGCTTGAACCCTCGTGCGCATGCATGAGTTTTTTCACGCCTCCGTGTTGATAACCATTCGTAAGATTCAGGCGGTTTTCGATGGCTTTCAGTAGAGTGAGTATCCGAGAAATCGTTTAACAGCTGGGCATGTTCAAACTTGTCCTGTGAGACTTACAACAAAGGTGTTTTGCTGTGGCGCCGTGCCATGAGCGGCTGGGTGCCGAAGCGCGAATCCATCCGCACGTCTTTCATTACAAAATCTCCTTTAACAGTGGAATGTCTGGATAAACTGCTGATCCCGACCTCTTCTGAAACTTCTCTGCTCTCTCACGATGTCCTGGGTCAACAGAGGCTTAAATTTGGAAGTTTCATCTCGAAACAGGCTTGACGACGGCGGCTCGGTGCGCCGTGGGCTGTCCTTAAAGTGATAGTAACACTCCTTAATGTTGTGAAAGTGTAGGAACACGGACCCACAACAGGGGGCGCAAATGAACGGACAATGGAGGAAGTCAAATAACAACACTTTACTGTTGTGAATGAGCACAACAAACATGGCAGGTCACAATAGTATGTAATGAAGTCAATTTACAGAACGTGTCATGTGGGCAGGCTCGAAGATAAGAGACGTCTGTCCAAAGCAGAACCGGAACCACACGATTTCCTCCGCCACCGAACCCCGGGGAATACTGGAGCCGCCAAATCCCGAACTCCCAGGTGGCCCACTGCCTCCGCTTGTCGGATCTGGTACTGCTGGCGAGGAACAAAAACAGTTAGATGTAGGTGTGTTTATACCCAGCAACACGTATGGTGGGAAATCCACCTCCACCTCTCGTTGAAAAGTCTGCTGTCAAAAAACACAAAGCAACAATATTCTTCTGTCGAAAAGACAACTTGATTGGCTGAGCTCGTTACCTCCTAAGCATAGCGATATCTCGGCAAAGAAGTGGAGATGTCGTCCTGCTGATATACGATTGAAGATCAGATGATTGGTGACAGCTGTCACAGGTAATTGGTGACAGCTGTCACCCCGGCTGCTCCTGTGAGGCGGCGGCGCCCTCTTGTGCCTGGAGCCCGCACTCCAGGCAGGGTGCCCTCTGGTGGTTGTGGGCCAGCAGTACCTCCTCTTCAGCGGCCCACACAACAGGACCCCCCCCTCAACGGGCGCCTCCTGGCGCCCGACCAGGCTTGTCCGTGGTGGGCGGCGGTAGAAATCGGCCAGGAGGGCCGGGTTCTAGGATGAAGCTCCTCTTCACCCAGGAGCGTTCTTCGGGTCTGTACCCCTCCCAGTCCACCAAATACTGGAAGCCCCGGCCCATCCTACGGACATCCAAGAGCCGGCGCACAGACCAAGCCGGCCCACCATCGATGACCCGGGCAGGAGGCGGTGCCGGACCCAGAGCACAGAGGGGTGAGGTGTGATGCGGTTTTATCCGGGACACATGGAAAACAGGATGGATCCGCAGTGAGGCCGGAAGCTGAAGCCGCACTGCGGCTGGACTGATGACCTTGAGTATCTTGAAGGGACCGATGTAACGGTCCTGCAGTTTTGGGGAGTCCACTTTGAGGGAATGTCTTTGTCGACAACCACAACCTCCTGCCCTGGCCGATATGCAGGGGCCGGGGTCCGCCGGCGGTCTGCATGGGCTTTTGCCCTCGTCCGGGCCTTCAGCAAAGCAGAACAAGCGGCGCGCCACACCCGACGGCACTTCCGCAGGTGGGCCTGGACCGAGGGCACACCGACCTCTCCCTCGACCACCGGAAACAACGGGGGCTGGTACCCTAGACACACCTCAAAAGGGGAGAGGCCGGTGGCAGAAGACACCTGGCTGTTATGAGCATACTCAATCCAGGCCAAATGGGTACTCCAGGCTGCCGGGTGCGTGGCCGTCACGCAGTGCAGGGCCTGTTCCACCTCCTGATTGGCCCGTTCTGCCTGCCCGTTGGTCTGAGGAGATCCCGTACGAGAGACTCACCGTGGCCCCCAGTTCCCGGCAGAAGCTCCTCCAGACTTGCGAGGAGAACTGGGGACTGCGATCGGAGACGATGTCTGTTGGAATCCCATGCAGCCGGACGACGTGGTGGACCAGGAGGTCTGCTGTCTCCTGGGCAGTCGGGAGCTTCGGGAGGGCCACGAAGTGGGCCGCCTTGGAGAATCGGTCCACTATCTTGAGGATGGTGGTGTTGCCCTGGGACGGCGGGAGGCCCGTGACAAAATCCAGGCCGATGTGGGACCAGGGGCGATGAGGCACAGGCAACGGCTGGAGCAGTCCCGGTGCCCTGCGGTGGTCAGCCTTGCCCCTGGCGCAGATGGTGCAGGCCTGGATATAATCCCGAACGTCGGCCTCCAGGGACGCCCACCAGAAGCGCTGCCGGACAACTGCCACGGTTCTTCGCACCCCCGGATGACAGGAGAACTTGGAGCCGTGACAGAAGTCCAAGACTGCAGCCCTGGCCTCTGGTGGGACGTAAAGTTTGTTCTTCGGCCCGGTTCCGGGCTCCGGGCTCCGTGCCAGGCCCTCCCGGACGGTCTTCTCCACGTCCCAGGTGAGGATGGCCACGATAGCGGACTCCGGGATGATAGGTTCCGGTGGATCCGACAACTCAGTTTTGACTTCGTCTTCATGCACCCGGGACAAGGCATCCGATCTCTGGTTCTTGGTCCCGGGGCGGTAGGTGATCCGGAAGTCAAAACGGCCGAAAGAACAGTGACCAGCGGGCTTGCCTGGGGTTCAGCCGCTTGGCGGTCCTGATATACTCCAGGTTCCGGTGGTCAGTGAAAACCGTGAATGGCACGGACGTTCCCTCCAACAGATGTCTCCACTCTTCAAGAGCCTCTTTCACCGCAAGGAGTTCTCGATTGCCAACGTCATAGTTCCGTTCAGCCGGGGTCAACCTGCGGGGAAAAATAGGCACACGGGTGAAGGACCTTATCGGTCTCTCCGCTCTGGGACAGCACGGCTCCTATCCCTGAGTCAGAGGCGTCCACTTCAACCATGAACTGGCGGCTAGGGTCAGGCTGCACCAAAACTGGCGCAGTAGAGAACCTTCGTTTCAACTCCTTGAACGCGGCTTCGCACCGATCCGACCAGGTGAAGGGGACTTTTGGAGAGGTCAGGGCTGTCAGGGGGCTAACTACCTGACTGTAGCCCTTAATGAACCTCCTATAGAAATTAGCGAAGCCGAGGAACTGTTGCAGCTTCCTACGGCTTGTTGGTTGGGGCCAATCTCTCACCGCCGCAACCTTGGCCGGATCAGGGGCGACGGAGTTGGAGGAGATTATAAACCCCAGGAAGGACAAAGACGTGCGGTGAAACTCGCACTTCTCGCCCTTCACAAACAGTCGGTTCTCTAACAACCGCTGCAGGACCTGACGTACATGCGGACATGGGTCTCAGGATCCGGAGAAAAGATGAGAATATCGTCCAGATATACGAAGACGAATCGGTGCAGGAAGTCCCGCAAGATGTCGTTAACCAAGGCTTGGAACGTCGCGGGGGCATTGGTGAGGCCGAACGGCATGACCAGGTACTCAAAGTGACCTAACGGGGTGTTAATGCCGTCTTCCATTCGTCTCCCTTCCGGATCCGAACCAGGTGATACGCATTTCTAAGATCCAGCTTAGTAAAGATTTTGGCTCCATGCAGGGGGGTGAACACGGAATCTAACAATGGCAACGGGTATTGGTTGCGAACCGTAATCTCATTCAGCCCCCTGTAATCAATGCATGGACGAAGTCCGCCATCTTTCTTGCCCACAAAAAAGAAACCTGCCCCATCGGGGAGGTGGAGTTCCGGATCAGCCCGGCAGCTAATGAGTCCCGGATGTAGGTCTCCATTGATTCGCGCTCAGGTCGTGAGAGGTTGTACAGCCTGCTGGACGGGAACTCAGCGCCTGGAACCAAATCAATGGCACAATCGTACGGACGGTGCGGGGGAAGGGTGAGTGCCAGATCCTTACTGAAGACGTCAGCAAGATCGTGGTACTCAACCGGCACTGCCGTCAGATTGGTAGGGACTTTGACCTCCTCCTTAGCCTGTGAACCGGGAGGAACCAAGGATCCTAAACACCCCCGATGGCAGGTTTCGCTCCACTGAACCACCACCCCAGACGGCCAATCAATCCGGGGATTGTGCTTCAACATCCATGGGATGCCCAAAATCACGCGGGAGGTAGAAGGAGTTGCATAGAACTCAATCTCCTCCCGATGGTTTCCAGACACCACCAGAGTTACTGGTTGTGTCTTGTGTGTGAGTAAAGGGAGGAGGGTGCCATCTAGTGCCCGCACCTGCAATGGCGAAGGAAGCGCCACCAGAGGGAGCCCTACCTCCCTTGCCCATCTGCTGTCTAGCAGATTCCCTTCTGACCCCGTGTCCACCAGTGCTCGGGCTTGAAGGGTTAAATCCCCGCTCAGGATTGTGACTGGGAGTCGTGTGGCAATTTGTGTGTGTCTTACTTGAATGTTTTGACCCCCCCCTTAGCCCAGTCTCTAAGGGCGAGTGTTGTCGTTTTGGCCGTTTGGGGCAGTTTCTCTGTGTGTGCTCAGTTGAGCTGCAGAGAAAACACTCTCCACGGATCAGCCTCCCCATTTTGGCCCTGTGCATTTCCCTAACAACGGCAGCAGGGGGAGCTGTTGCCCCACAAAGCGCTGCGGCTGTGGAGCGTGGGGAGGGCGGCCTCTTTTCGAACCCGGAAGGGAGAGGGGCGGCGCGTATCCGGTCACGTCCTTCGCCTCGCTCCCGACGGCGTTCCTCCAACCGATTGTCTAACCGTATAACGAGATCCATAAGCCCATCTAAATCCCGCGGTTCCTCCTTAGCTACCAGCTGCTCCTTCAGAACCAACGACAGTCTGTTTATGAAGGCGGCGCGGAGCGCAACGTTATTCCAGCCGGACCTCGCAGCCGCGATGCGGAAGTTGACTGCATAAGCGGCTGCGGTCTCGCGTCCCTGTCTCATTGACAGCAGCACTGTTGAAGCGGTCTCTCCTCTGTTAGGGTGATCAAACACTGTTCTGAACTCCCCCACAAACCCAGTGTATGCTGATAACAACCGTGAGTTCTGTTCCCAGAGCGCCGTAGCCCAGGCGCGTGCTTTACCCCGAAGCAGAGCAATCACATAAGCTATCTTACTGGCATCAGTCGCGTACATGACGGGACGTTGTGCGAAGACGAGCGAACACTGCATAAGAAAGTCTGCGCACGTCTCCACACAACCCCCGTACGGCTCTGGAGGGCTTATGTATGCTTCAGGGGAAGGTGGGAGGGGTCATTGAACGACCTGTGGAACGTCACTGTTGCGCACAGGATCGGCAGGAGGGGGAGCCGCAGCAGCGCCCTGAGGGCGCGCTTCCACCTGCGCGGCGAGAGCCTCCACCCTGCGGTTAAGGAGAACGTTCTGCTCGGTCATTAGATCCAACCGAGCCGTAAAAGCGGTGAGGATTCGCTGCAACTCACTGATCATGCCTCCTGCAGACGCCTGTGCGCCCTGCTCTTCCATTGGCCGTTCAACAGCCGGTTGACGCCCCTCGGGGTCCATGACGTTGGCCGAGATATCCTGTTGTGAAAGTGTAGGAACACGGACCCACAACAGGGGGCGCAAATGAACGGACAATGGAGGAAGTCAAATAACAACACTTTACTGTTGTGAATGAGCACAACAAACACGGCAGGTCACAATAGTATGCAATGAAGTCAATTTACAGAACGTGTCATGTGGGCAGGCTCGAAGATAAGAGACGTCTGTCCAAAGCAGAACCGGAACCACACGATTTCCTCCGCCACCGAACCCCGGGAATACTGGAGCCGCCAAGTCCCAAACTCCCAGGTGGCCACTGCCTCCGCTTGTTGGATCTGGTACTGCTGGCAAGGAACAAAAACAGTTAGATGTAGGTGTGTTTATACCCAGCAACACGTATGGTGGGAAATCCACCTCCACCTCTCGTTGAAAAGTCTGCTGTCAAAAAACACAAAGCAACAATATTCTTCTGTCGAAAAGACAACTTGATTGGCTGAGCTCGTTACCTCCTAAGCATAGCGATATCTCGGCAAAGAAGTGGAGATGTCGTCCTGCTGATATACGATTGAAGATCAGATGATTGGTGACAGCTGTCACAGGTAATAAGTGACAGCTGTCACCCCGGCTGCTCCTGTGAGGCGGCGGCGCCCTCTTGTGCCTGGAGCCCGCACTCCAGGCAGGGTGCCCTCTGGTGGTTGTGGGCCAGCAGTACCTCCTCTTCAGCGGCCCACACAACACTTAATCTCTCATCAGCCGTTAAAATTTTCACCGAAAACCGTCTGAATTTCTCGAATGGTGTACACTTGGATGTGCCTTACAGTTTCTGAAAAAATTTTGATCAAGGAAAGCGCCAGTCTCTTAGGAAGTTCTCAGACAAAGGAATTTCGACGGGAGGGGTGGACCAGTCCTCACTCAAAGCCTGCCCACAGGCGAATGACGCAACCGACAGGCGTGAAAAAACTCACGCATGCGCACGAGGATTCAAGCTTGTCTGATGTAATTGCACGTGATTCAAATCCATATAGTTTTTGAAAAAAATAAAAAGGTCGGTTCCTTTTCTAATAGACCTCGTACATTGTAAACTAACTCAGTGTTTCTTGCCTCCTCAGTGCTCCTGGTTCCGTCAGCTTTATGGTGCCACCTGGTCCTGTTCTGAGCTGGTTCCGGACGAACAGTGTATGGGTGTGACTAGGGATGGGTATCGAGAACTGGTTCCTTTCGGGTATCGTTAAGAAATGATTCGATCCACCAACATCAATAAGCTTTGTGCTTAACGATTCTGTTAACGGTCCTTCAGAGTGGCTGTTGTTTTGGGGGTGTATGTCAGGAAAATGATGATTTCTCTACATTGATTACAGACCCTGAAGCGGGTCCTTAATCAGTTTTTCTGCAGCGCGGCTTTGCTTTGAACCTTGAACCAATCGAAGCAGTGGTTTGCAGATTGAAGCAATGCTTCGATCGATTGCTTCGTTTATTTCTTTCTCTCGCTTAATTTTCCCCCGCTAAAACCCTAAAGAGCATACGTCTGTGAGTATTATTTACCTTTTCTATGTTAAACCGACCTGTTATGGTCTTCTGAAACAATTGATAGATGTATTTTATAACAAAACGGGAGCCATGCTAACGCGTTTGCATGTCTATGGCATTTTCAATGTTAAAAGTTAGCATTTAGCAATTGCAGCTGTCATCACGTTAGGCTGCAATTGTTTTCAAATTGTAATATTCCTTAAATTTATTTTTGCTTATATATTAATAATCTAATGATAATTATATACAATTTTAGAGAAAGAGACAAAAGAGCCTGAATAGAAACACAACAGAAAATATATAATAGTAACTAACAATGAACATAAATAAATACATACAGAAATAAATAAATGTTTCCTGTGAACACCTAGTGACTCTCACACCTCCATTTCATCCCTGTCTTATTTAAGTTTAATGACAGTTTGTTTTGGTCAAACCATATTTTCAGTTTGTTAATTTCTTCAGTGATTTCCTCCAGAACTATCTGCCAAACTAGAAAACTGCTGCATCCTAGTAAGAGCAGAATACTACTGGAATGAATCTGAATAAGGAAAGTTGTTTTTTTTTTTTTTCTCACCTAAATGGATGCTGCACTCACTGCAGTTTATTGTCTGGAATAGTCCCAGATTGCATTTCAGAGCTTCTAGAATTCAAACATTTTCGTGCAGGTGGTGTTGGGGGGTAATTTTGGGTTTCAGCTTTTTTTGTTTTTCACCACTTTCATCCCTGAATATGAGTTGTGATTCACTTTTGTGCGGATTAAAGTTACTAACTGGGACTCCTGTCTTGTTGCGAGAAAGAAACGAGAATCATCCTCCGTTATGTTCACACAGCTCCAAACGTTGTGCGGCTCTCTGACAAGTCAAGATAGAACGATAGAATCCAGTCTGAATTAATAACTTCAAAGTGAAACACCTTTTTGTTTATTTTTATTTATGTCCAGAGATCAAGGATACAGTGACTAATTTCATATTTATTTACTTTAAGACTCAAGGAAATACATAGAAAACCTGTAAAGGCTACTTTTAGTACAAAATTCACGAGGTATCGATAAGGGAATCGATAAGGAATCGGATCGATAAGCAGAATCGATAATGGCATCGATATCGATAAAATCTTATCAATACCCATCCCTAGGTGTGACGTTCCTGCCTCCTGTGTGCTCCACGGGTCTCTCCTTTCTCCAGTGCCTGGCTTCCCGGTTTAAACTATCTACAATACTTATCAATAAATCATTATATTTTTGTACTTTGGCCTGTTTTCTGCATTTTAGGTCCAACTAACTGTCCCTAACAAGCAGTAGTTTTTTTGTTAAGACACTGTGTAAGTGGTGTGATAGTAATAAACAGTGCAGGACATTGGTCAAAGGCAACAGATATTTTATGTATACACTCAACAAAAATATAAACGCAACACTTTTGGTTTTGCTCCCATTTTGTATGAGATGAACTCAACGATCTAAAACTTTTTCCACATACACAATATCACCATTTCCCTCAAATACTGTGCACAAACCAGTCTAAATCTGTGATAGTGAGCACTTCTCCTTTGTTGAGATAATCCATCCCACCTCACAGGTGTGCCATATCAAGATGCTGATTAGACACCATGATTAGTGCACAGGTGTGCCTTAGACTGTCCACAATAAAAGGCCACTCTGAAAGGTGCAGTTTTGTTTTATTGGGGGGGGGGGGGATACCAGTCAGTATCTGGTGTGACCACCATTTGCCTCATGCAGTGCAACACATCTCCTTCGCATCATCCGTGAAGAGAACACCTCTCCAACATGCCAAACGGCAGCGAATGTGAGCATTTGCCCACTCAAATCGGTTACGACGACGAACTGGAGTCAGGTCGAGACCCCGATGAGGACGACGAGCATGCAGATGAGCTTTCCTGAGACAGTTTATGACAGTTTGTGCAGAAATTCTTTGGTTATGCAAACCGATTGTTCCAGCAGCTGTCCGAGTGGCTGGTCTCAGATGATCTTGGAGGTGAACATGCTGGATGTGGAGGTCCTGGGCTGGTGTGGTTACACGTGGTCTGCGGTTGTGAGGCTGGTTGGATGTACTGCCAAATTCTCTGAAACGCCTTTGGAGACGGCTTATGGTAGAGAAATGAACATTCAATACACGAGCAACAGTTCTGGTTGACATTCCTGCTATCAGCATGCCAATTGCACGCTCCCTCAAATCTTGCGACATCTGTGGCATTGTGCTGTGTGATAAAACTGCACCTTTCAGAGTGGCCTTTTATTGTGGGCAGTCTAAGGCACACCTGTGCACTAATCATGGTGTCTAATCAGCATCTTGATATGGCACACCTGTGAGGTGGGATGGATTATCTCAGCAAAGGAGAAGTGCTCACTATCACAGATTTAGACTGGTTTGTGAACAATATTTGAGAGAAATGGTGATATTGTATATGTGGAAAAAGTTTTAGATCTTTGAGTTCATCTCATACAAAATGGGAGCAAAACCAAAAGTGTTGCGTTTATATTGTTGTTGAGTGTATATATATATACGAGGTCTATTAGAAAAGTATCCGACCTTATTATTTTTTTCAAAAACCATATGGATTTGAATCACGTGTGATTACATCAGACATGCTTGAACCCTCGTGGGCATGCAAGAGTTTTTTCGTGCGTGTCGGTTACGTCATTCACCTGTGGGCAGTCTTTGAGTGAAGAGTGGCCCACCCTCTCGTCGTTTTTTCCATTGTTTAGGAATGGCTCAGAGACTGCTGCTTTGTTTGATCAAAATTTTTTCAAAACTGTAAGGTACAACTGAGTGGACACCATTTGATAAATTCAACTGGTTTTCGGTAAAAATTTTAACGGCTGATGAGAGATTTTGGTCTGTAACTGTCGCTTTAAGGACGGCCCACGGCGCCTGACGGCGATCTGCGCTTCAAGGCGGCAGCGTCTCGCCGTTTCAAGTTGAAAACTTCCACATTTCAGGCTCTGTTGACCCAGTAAGTCGTCAGAGAACAGAACTTTCAGAAGAAGTCAGCATGAGGAGTTTATTCGGACATTCCATTGTTAACGGACATTTTGCAATGAAAGAACGTGCGGGCAGAGTCGCATGTCGGGCCGGACCCGACCGCGGGGGGTCGCAACAGGAAAAACACCTCCGTTGGAAACCTTAATGGGCAAGTTGGAACATGCCCAAGCTGTTAAACAATTTCTCAGTTACTCACTTGTTGAAAGCCATCAAAAGCCGCCTGAATTTTACAAATGGTTTTCAACACGGAGGTGTTTTTCCTGTCGCGGCGCACACGGATTTGCTGAGTCGTCACGGAAAGGACTCAGCGAATTTGCACGCACCTCATTCATTAAAAAATGTCCTTAAAACGTGGAATGTCCGCATAAAGTCCTCATGCCGGCCTCTTCTGAATCTTCTCTGTTCTCTCACGACGTCCTGGCTGAATTAAGCCTTAAATTAGGATGTCAAAACAGGCCGACGACGGCGCCTGGAAGCGCTGCACAATGTCCTGCTCCGTGGGAAGTCCTTACACCGACAGAAACACCCCATAATCTCTCATCAGCCATTAAACTTTTCACCGAAAACCAGCTGAATTTCTCGAATAGTGTCCACTCGGTTATTCCTCACAGGTCCAGAAAAAATTCTGATAAAGCAACGCGTGCCGTCTCGAGCAGCGTGTGAAACAAAGGAATTCAGCCGAGAGGGCGGGACCACATCTCACTCAAGGCCTGCCCACAGGGAAATGACGTCACTGACACGTGTGAAAAACTCACACATGCGCACGAGGGTTCAAACATGATTGGTGTAATCGCATGTCATTCAAATCCATATAGTTAAAAAAAAAAAAAGGGTCGGTTTATTATCTAATAGACCTTGTGTATATATATATATATATATATATATATAATCTTGAAAGCCTGGGTGGAGCTGGGGGGAGAGAGTTCAATAATCTAACAGCCTGGTGGATGAAGCTCTTTGTGAGTCTGGTGGTGGTGCGGGACCGGAGGCTCCTGTACCTCTTCCCGGAGGGCAGAGTGTTAAACAGATTGTGTGCGGGATGGCTTGCATCGCCCACAATTGTGGTTGCTTTGCGGGTGAGGTGGGTGGTGTATATATGTCTTGTATAGAGGGGAGTGAGACACCAATGATCATTCCAGCTGCATTCACTATGCGCTGCAGGGCTTCCTGTTGTAGTCAGTGATGCAGCTGCATAGGATGCTCTCAATGGTGCCACGGTAGAAAGTGCTCATGATGGTTGGTGGAGCACTTGCCCTCTTGAGTTTGCGCAGGAAGTAGAGACGCCGCTGGGCCTTCTTATCATTACTATGCTGATGACACTGTTGGGTCAAGCAATTTCAAATTTACAGTCTGCTTTTAACGTTTTGCAGCACAATCTGGCTACTTTAAAATTGGTTTTAAACTCTAAAAAACTAAAGCCATAACCTTCACTCTTGGAAAATCAACTAAAAACAATGTTCCAACCATTTGTACACTCTCTGTTATTGAAATTGAAGAAGGTGTGACTTACAAATATTTGGGCATCACCACTGACCAATCACTATCTTTTGTGTTGCATGTTCAAGATAGATAGATAGATCAACTTTATTGATCTCACAGAGGAGAAATTCACGTTACGTCAGCTCTTAAGAAAACACACAAGGTGGGTGCAAGTAGAGGAAAATGTTCATCAAACAGCGTGTACAAGGATAAGCAATAATAATACTTGTAACAGTACAAGACATAAGAAATGAGGTAGAAATAGAATATGTGTGTGTGTGTGTGTATATATATATATATATATATATATATATATATATATATATATATATATATATATATAAATCAATCAATTTTATTTATATAGCCAAGGACCTAGACAGTCGCCTTGCCAAGGCCAGCAGTTCTTTTGGTCGACTCTCTAAGAAAGTCAGAATCATGCACTGCGCCTTTCCACAAAAAGTGCAGGTCTACAGAGCCATTGTGGTCCCTACCCTCCTGTATGGAGCTGAAACCTGGGTTCTGTATCGCCAGCAGATCAGATTACTGGAACGCTTTCATCAGCATTGTCTCCGAAACATCTTCGGGATCAAGTGGCAGGACTACGTCTCAAATGAGGACATCCTTACCAGAGCCAAATTGGCCAGCATGGAGTCTATTATACTCAATCAATCAATCAATCAATTTTATTTATATAGCGCCAAATCACAACAAACAGTTGCCCCAAGGCGCTTTATATTGTAAGGCAAGGCCATACAATAATTACGTAAAAACCCCAACGGTCAAAACGACCCCCTGTGAGCAAGCACTTGGCGACAGTGGGAAGGAAAAACTCCCTTTTAACAGGAAGAAACCTCCAGCAGAAACAGGCTCAGGGAGGGGCAGTCTTCTGCTGGGACTGGTTGGGGCTGAGGGAGAGAACCAGGAAAAAGACATGCTGTGGAGATCAATCACTAATGATTAAATGCAGAGTGGTGCATACAGAGCAAAAGGAGAAAGAAACACTCAGTGCATCATGGGAACCCCCCAGCAGTCTAAGTCTATAGCAGCATAACTAAGGGATGGTTCAGGGTCACCTGATCCAGCCCTAACTATAAGCTTTAGCAAAAAGGAAAGTTTTAAGCCTAATCTTAAAAGTAGAGAGGGTGTCTGTCTCCCTGATCTGAATTGGGAGCTGGTTCCACAGGAGAGGAGCCTGAAAGCTGAAGGCTCTGCCTCCCATTCTACTCTTACAAACCCTAGGAACTACAAGTAAGCCTGCAGTCTGAGAGCGAAGCGCTCTATTGGGGTGATATGGTACTACGAGGTCCCTAAGATAAGATGGGACCTGATTATTCAAAACCTTATAAGTAAGAAGAAGAATTTTAAATTCTATTCTAGAATTAACAGGAAGCCAATGAAGAGAGGCCAATATGGGTGAGATATGCTCTCTCCTTCTAGTCCCTGTCAGTACTCTAGCTGCAGCATTTTGAATTAACTGAAAGCTTTTCAGGGAACTTTTAGGACAACCTGATAATAATGAATTACAATAGTCCAGCCTAGAGGAAATAAATGCATGAATTAGTTTTTCAGCATCACTCTGAGACAAGACCTTTCTAATTTTAGAGATATTGCGTAAATGCAAAAAAGCAGTCCTACATATTTGTTTAATATGCGCTTTGAATGACATATCCTGATCAAAAATGACTCCAAGATTTCTCACAGTATTACTAGAGGTCAGGGTAATGCCATCCAGAGTAAGGATCTGGTTAGACACCATGTTTCTAAGATTTGTGGGGCCAAGTACAATAACTTCAGTTTTATCTGAGTTTAAAAGCAGGAAATTAGAGGTCATCCATGTCATAAAAAAACGCCTCCGTGTTGATAACCATTTGTAAAATCCAGGTGGCTTTTGATGGCTTTCAGTGGAGTGAGTATATGAGAAATTGTTTAACAGCTGGACATGTTCCAACTTGTCCTTAAGGCTTCCAACAGAGGTGTTTTTCCTGTGGCGGAGCGTCGCAGCGGCTGCGAGCCGACGCTGCAATCCGTCCGCACGTCTTTCATTAAAAAAATCTCCTTTAACAGTGGAATATCCGGATAAAATGCTGAAACCGACTTCTTCTGAAACTTCTCTGTTCTCTCACGACGTCCTGGATCAATAGAGCCTGAAATGTGGAGGTTTTCAGCTTGAAACAGGCTGACGACGGCACCTGAGAGCGCTGCGCGACGTCTCGCACCGTGGGAAGTCCTTAAAGCGACAGTATCACCTCAAAATCTCTCATCAGCCGTTACAATTTTCACTGAAAACCAGCTTAATTTTTTCGAACCGTGTCCACTTCGATGTGTCTCACAGGTTTAGAAAAAATTATGATCAAAGCGCCAGTCTCTCAGCAACTTCTCAGACAAAGGAATTCCGACGAGGGGCTGGACGACTCCTCCCACAAGGAGTGCTCACAGGCGAATGACATCACCGACAGGCATGGAAAAACGCACGCATGCGCACGAGGGTTCAAGCATGTCTGACGTAAAAACATATGAATGAAATCCATATAGTTTTTGAAAAAAATAAAAAGGACCTATACTTTATTGACAGACCTTGTATATATATTTACAGTCTCACAGGACATGTTGGGGCATGTCCAGCTATTACACAATTTCTCGGATACTCACTCGACTGAAAGCCATCGAAAGCCATCTGAATCTTCTGAATGGTTTCCAACATGGAGGTTTTTTTTTTTTTTTTGCTGCGTGTCCTGAGCGGCTCCGTGCCGACGTGCGAAATCCTCCGCACATCTTTCATTACAAAATCTCCTGTTACAGTGGAATGTGCCACAAAAGTGCTATGTCCAGCTCTGTTGCCATTTCTGTGGTAGTCACATGATGTCCCGGATCAACACAGCGTTCAGTTTAGAAATGATCTGGTCGATCCAGCCTGTCGAATGGCCGCTCGGTGCGCCGCGCGCCCTCCGCCGCTGTGGGCCGTCTTTAAAAAGGCTTTAACAGTCCATAATCCGCGTGACACCGACAGAATCTTCACCGATATCCAACTGAATCTATCGAATAGTTTCCAACTGCCTGTCTCTAACAGTTTCTGAAAAAAATTTCATGGAGCAAAGCGGCAGTCTCTCAGCAAGTTCTCAGACAAAAGAAATCCGACGGGAGGGGTGGACCAGTGCTCACTCAAAGCCTGCCCATAGGCGAATGACGCAACCGACAGGTGAGGAAAAACTCACGCATGCGCACGAAGGTTCAAGCTTGGCTGATGCAATCACACGTGATTCAAATCCATATAGTTTTTGAAAAAAATAAAAAGGTCCGTTACTTTTTGGACAGACCTCGTATACATACACACCCACGTACATACGTATATACATTTATATGTATACATATATATATATATATATATGTATGCATATGCATATACACATGTACATACACCCATACACGCATAGCCATATGCACACACATACCTGTACACATACACATATACATATGCATATATATATAAACATGATTGGGATTGAAAGGGAGATAGGAGCATCTTCTTTACAATATGTGAAATGGAGATTAGGTGTGGTAAGGTGACATTAATGCAGGGATTTGTAAACGAGTTGTTATTGCACATGATTTGTGGACATATTAATATTGCACGTGATTTGTGGACATATTATTGCATGTGGTTATTTCACAGTGTTATTGTACAGTCTGACAGCAGCGTGGATGAACGACCTGCGGTATCATTCCTTCTTGCACTGAGGGTGCCTCAGTCTGTCACTGAACGAGCTGCTCAGCTGCACTACAGTCCGGTGCAGAAGATGAGTGGAGTTGTTCATGATGGATTTGAACTTGGTTAACACCCTCCTCTCAGTCACCTCTTCCAGAGACTCCAGAGGACAGCCCAGGACACAGCTGGACTTCCTGACCAGCTTGTTCAGTCTCTTTCTCTCCTGCTCTGTGCTGCCCGGGGCCCAACAGACAACAGAATAGAGGAGAGCTAAGGCTACAGCAGAGTTGTAGAAGGTCTTAAGCAGAGGCCTGCTCACTCGAAAGGATCTCAGTCTCCTCAGAAGGTGGAGGCGACTCTGACCTTTCTTGTACAGGCCGTCAGTGTTGTGATTCCAGTCCAGTTTGCTGTTGAGATGAACACCCAGGGATTTGAGACTGTCCACAGTCTTTATGTCCTCCCCCTGGATGTTCACCAGTGGATGAGGTGGTGGTTTCCTCCTGAAGTCGATCACCATCTCCTTCGTCTTACTGGTGTTGAGACACAAGTAGTTGCGCTCACACCAGTCCACGAAGTCTCTGATGACCGACCGGTACTCCAGCTCGTTCCCCTCGGACAAGCGACCCACAATGACGGAGTCATCAGAGAATGTCTGGAGGCGGCAGCTGTCCGTGTTGTAGGTGAAGTCCGAGGTGTAGAGGGTGAAGAGGAAAGGCGAGAGGACGGTGCCCTGGGGGCCCCCGGTGCTGCACCTTACTGCCTCAGACTTACAGCTAAAAAATTGAAATTGAAATTAGGGTTCTTTTTTAGAATCAATGTTATGTGTCGGACGCAGCCCGGAGAACCGACCAGCGTTTGAAGGACCCAGTATAAAATAAGCAGAGCACGGTACAAAGGATAACAGAGTTTAATGAACATAACAGTGCTGTGAAAAAATATAAAAGTGCGCGGTCTGGCGTGGTGGTTTTGCGGTGCGCTCCCAGCAGCGCTAACGGTCCGGAGCCAGAACCAATTCGGACCCAAGGACCCCGCCGACACCCCCCAGGTGGCCGCGACAAACCGAGTCTGTGAAAGAGGGAATCATTATGTGAGTCCACACTCAACACACAGAGAGAACGCTCAAAGGTGCACAAACAGCAAACACTTCCTGGCTTAATTACTAATCAGCTTCCCACCCTGCAGGCATGGAACACCCAGTTCACAAAACTCCACTGCAGTGGAAGCTGATTACACGACCAACATACAGCTCAATATAATAAGGTGTGAGGGACACCACATTTACTGACTGTATAAATGTTAGTCACAAAATCTAACGTACCTCAGGAAGTGTGCTGACGAGCGTGAGACCTCACCCCCTCCTCTTTCACAGACCATGCATCAAACCTGGACGTTCTCTGCATCCACTGATGATGAGATGGCTCCCGAGACGACGATCTCACCCGTCTAGTCACAAGGTCGAGTCTCTGGCAAATACACACTGTGTACTCCAGTCTTAAATGCCACCATGTTCCAATCCATGTAGATGCACCACAGCTGTGAGTCCTGACGAGCCGCAGGTGATCAGCCTCAGGTGATCAGGGTGAGGTCCTGATAAACTCAGCTACACAGCCACTCAGTCCCAAATGCAAGCCACCTGGAAGGAAAAACAAAAGACAGGACAAAAGACAGAAACAAAAAGGCAGCCAGGCCCCCCCAGCCATACATCAATCAAGTCCTGTTTATCTTTTGAAGCAAGAAAGCATTGTAAATGCAACATTCTTGTCTGTCTTAGACTATGGTGATATCTTATACATGCATTCAACCTCCCAGTGTCTTCATGCCTTGGATACTGTGTTTCATGGAGCCTTGAGAATTTATCTGAACACTTACATTCTCCCGAGGCTTGCAGGGACGTATCACCTATGTTCACAGGATCTGCTTTTATTGACTGTCCCTAAAGTCCGCACTGTCTTTGGCAAGAAGGCTTTTAATTTTGCAGCACCTTCTGCATGGAATCAGCTTCAGAATGAATTACAGTTGAAGAAGTTGGTCTCATTTTATTCGTTTAAAGGTTTTTTAAAGGACCTTGCAGAAAGGCAGTCTGTCACTGTTTTTAAATTGATTCAGGTCCCAGGTTTTTATGACGACGTTGTTTGATTATGTTGAGTGAAAGTGTGTCTATGCATTTATTTGTACATGTTTTTGTATTTATGTGTAACCGCGTTGTTGCCACTTGCCAGGACACTCTTGTAAAAGAGATTTTTGATCTGAATGAGTTTTTATCCTGATTAAATAAAGGTTTGATGATGATGATAATTGATGTAAATAAAGTCCAAGACATATTCAGTGACTTGGAAATGTTCATGTTTCCATCCCCTGACTTGTCTAAAGAAAAGTGGCAATAAAACTGATTATTATTTACAGGTTTTATCAAGTCTTAGAGATTTGCTTTCAGTTTGAGTTTAAGGAAGATCATTTTAGAAATGTTTATTCTTTATATTTTTTGTATTTCTTGTGTTTAAATTGGCATAAACAAATTAAAGTGTGAAATTCCAAGTGTCCCAATACTTGGATGAGTGCAAAATGAGTGTGGTATTATTACTACCTGCACACTCCAAAGGATCTCAGTCTCCTCAGGAGGTGGAGGCGACTCTGTCCTTTTTTGAACAGGGCGTCAGTGTTGTGAGTCCAGTCCAGTTTGCTGTTGAGGTGAACACCCAGGTATACATATTACATTTATTGTTATTTACATTAATTATTTTGATCTGTTGGGATGGTCCTTTTCACCACACTATCACACAAGTGTAGACAATAAGACCTGAGACAACCAACCAGTAATATCACACAATTACCTTTTAGGCACCACCCCACGCAATCATTGATAAAAGAAGGAAGACCAGGACTCAGTCCAGTTCTCAGACTGACCTCGCCTTTATTACAGAGAATGAGCCAAAAATAACAGTAACAGAGAGTCTCTGGGTTCACACTTAGTTTGCCCGAGCAATCAGACATAGTCTGGGGTGCTGTCAGGCGCTGAGCAGGAACCCCGTCTAACTAAACCTGAACCCTTTTATAATAAAAACAAAACCCTACCCCAGACAATGCGAAAACTACTCTTAGGTATTGTCCTGTCTTCTTATTGGTCCACTTCCATTCCACGCACAGTGCAGTCTTGTTTCTTCACATGTACAAGCGCTGATCATGACCTAAAAAGGAAATATCCTACAAAGCCCCCACCATCCTGATTGAGCTGCACATGTCACCCCTGCCTCAATGAGAAAAGCAACTTGACCTCATCCCCTGATTGCCCACAAGAAAAACAACTTGGCCTCATCTCAGTTACATGAATCATCAGAAATATATAAAACATGTTTTCACATCCCACTTCAGTATTAGTTCATCAGCACATTTTAGCACACAAAGGCACAGTGGTTTTATTCAGGTCCCAATAGAAAGACAAGCTAGCATAAATCAAATCAAATCAATTTTATTTATATAGCACCAAATCACAACAAAGAGTTGCCCCAAGGCGCTTTATATTGTAAGGCAAAAGCCATACAATAATTACAGAAAAACCCCAACGGTCAAAACGACCCCCTGTGAGCAAGCACTTGGCGACAGTGGGAAGGAAAAACTCCCTTTTAACAGGAAGAAACCTAAGCATAAGCTAAGAAAAAGAAAATGTAACTAATAAAGAATAAAATCACCATAATATTTTTACAATTCCCCCTTTTGACCTCAGCTATCTGAGGTCAACACTTTAAGGCATGGTTTCCAATTCTGGTTGATTTGATATGATAATTCAATTCCTGACAATGATCCAATATTCCAATCAAACCAATTTACTGCCAGACATGTAGGCATACGGGCAAGCATCAATTGACCCCACCACAGTATCCCTGTGCCGTACCATCATAGGCAGTCTTAGTGAGTCAGAGTTCCGCAGAGACGAGGTCGAGTAAACGTGACTGCTGCCTGCCTTAGGTCGTCCCAGGGTGTAAGATGGGATCTTACTCGTCATTGGCTATCCAGCTTTCCATTCCCGCCTGAGAAAGGATACCAACTAGGCAGGGGCATCAAGGGGTTAGGGAACAACCATTTGAGGTGTCATATCCAAAGAGTTTAAATTTTCACAGATCATCAAATTTGTAGGATCACTGAAAGTGAATTGAAGTACCTCCCTAGTAATTTACCTAAGAGTAGATCTGTTGGATCGATCAATGCTTCAATCGATACGTGACAGTATTATTATTATTATTAATAATAATAATAATAATAACAAAAATTGAACAAGGACAGGATTAGATGCATATCATTACCATTATTTGGAAAGGATCTAAGGCCCACATTCAGTTTAGCTCCCAACCCTGCACCCTGATGGTGTGTAAGCTGCTACTTCATTGCAGCACCTATAATCAGTAGCCTATTGTTTTATGTATAATTTGTACATGTTCAGTCAAGCCCCTTTGTTTTGTCACGTGATAATTTCACAAGAACCACAATGGAAATAAGCGTTTATGCTTTATTGTGTTATCCAGGTATCATGGTTACACCTCTGTATCTTTATAATGATGTTGCAGAATAAACTCAATCAATCAGTCATAAACAATATTTTATTTACGTTTTAACAGCATCTGCAGGATGGCATACATGAACTTTTGAAAAGACCAGAAGTTAGTTTTGACCACGTGTGATGTGTACGCATGCTGATGTCCATAAGTCTTGTAAATCCTTCCAGAGGTGTTATTGGGTTACAAAAACAGTGTTTTCAGTTTTGGAAGAGTTTATTTCTCACTAGCCTTTACACAATATATGAGAAACATGTTCTGTTTGCCCATAAAAAAGAAGTGGTTTTGGAGCACCAAAGAGACCAGTCACATCACGGTGCTGCTCCACTCTGATTGGTTGTCACACCCCCACCCCACCCCCCCAAAAAACAGATTTGCATAATTATAGCATAAAAATGGGAAACACAATGTGACTTTTTAACCTCCTAAAATACCTGTTAAAATAGATCAAGGGTAGTCTGTACCCCAAGAATGTTCCCTGTGAATTTGAAGACTCTGGCAGCAACAGGACTCTGGACTTATGCTGAGCACAGCCAGACAGAAGCAAAGCCTTCACAACAACCGGTGGCCATATTTTGATGGTCTTGGGTAAAAGCCTTTTCCTTTGCATCATCTTGTCAAGTACAAAAAAATGAGACAACATGCTATTGCTTCTCAGGCATATTTATTCTGAAATATCAAGATATCTGAGGACAGGCAGCTCTTTTGAATTGCTATGATTGAAGGATTTTGTTCAAACTTCAAAATTGTGACTAGCTTGCATCATTTTGAAAATATAAGAAATTTTTACTGAGTGCAGGTCAGTTCATAGGAGGGGGATTTAACAGTCTCTTCTGGCAGACTGACAGGTATTCTGTGCTGTCAGCTCCTAAGATCTTTTCCTGCTTTGTGGTTTAATTCTTGAAGCGCGTGTTAATGATGACAGCAGGGTTAAACTTTGGTACTGGATATGTTGAACTCAGTAGTTTTCTCTTCTTCCACATTTATGTCTGTTCCTCTTCCTCCCTGTTCTGCCTGCTTTGGCTGCTTGTCACATACTTGGAAACCCTGAAAGGTAGGGCTGATGGGTAAAAATCTTAACCAGTGTGTGCGCCTGATCACATCCATCCCCACAGGAAGGTCATAGGATGAAAAAGAAGAGGATGAGAAAGAGGAGGTATCAGCTCGCCATCCAACCAGGCCACGTTCCTGTCTGGACCCTGGAGAGTGACAGGTACAAGCAAGACCAGATCCATTTGGGTTCATTTTGAGCATATCCTAGTACATTTCTTAAGTTATTCTGTTGTCTAATTTATCATAACCTCAGCTAACTTTGTTGGCCTGAGGTTATGTTTTTTCCCTTGTTTGTTTGTTTGTCTGTTTGTGAACAGCCTGTAACCCACAATTTTTTCCAAATATTGTTATTACATTTTTACAGAAGATTCATATCCTGATAGGCAACAATTGATTCAATTTTCAACGTCAAAGGTCAAAGTCAGGAAAAATCCCTATCCTTTAACATTGAACAAATATTCAAAAATTCATAATTCTCTTAAAAAGATCACATTTCTTTCATTAGTTACTTCATCAAAACCATCAACATGTCTATTAGACCCCATTCCTACCAGGCTGCTCAAGGAAGCCCTACCATTATTTAATGCTTCGATCTTAAATATGATCAATCTATCTTTGTTAGTTGGCTATGTACCACAGGCTTTTAAGGTGGCAGTAATTAAACCATTACTTAAAAAGCCATCACTTGACCCAGCTATCTTAGCTAATTATAGGCCAATCTCCAACCTTCCTTTTCTCTCAAAAATTCTTGAAAGGGTAGTTGTAAAACAGCTAACTGATCATCTGCAGAGGAATGGTCTATTTGAAGAGTTTCAGTCAGGTTTTAGAATTCATCATAGTACAGAAACAGCATTAGTGAAGGTTACAAATGATCTTCTTATGGCCTCGGACAGTGGACTCATCTCTGTGCTTGTTCTGTTAGACCTCAGTGCTGCTTTTGATACTGCTGACCATAAAATTTTATTACAGAGATTAGAGCATGCCATAGGTATTAAAGGCACTGCGCTGCGGTGGTTTGAATCATATTTGTCTAATAGATTACAATTTGTTCATGTAAATGGGGAATCTTCTTCACAGACTAAACTTAATTATGGAGTTCCACAAGGTTCTGTGCTAGGACCAATTTTATTCACTTTATACATGCTTCCCTTAGGCAGTATTATTAGACGGTATTGCTTAAATTTTCATTGTTACGCAGATGATACCCAGCTTTATCTATCCATGAAGCCAGAGGACACACACCAATTAGCTAAACTGCAGGATTGTCTTACAGACATAAAGACATGGATGACCTCTAATTTCCTGCTTTTAAACTCAGATAAAACTGAAGTTATTGTACTTGGCCCCACAAATCTTAGAAACATGGTGTCTAACCAGATCCTTACTCTGGATGGCATTACCCTGACCTCTAGTAATACTGTGAGAAATCTTGGAGTCATTTTTGATCAGGATATGTCATTCAAAGCGCATATTAAACAAATATGTTGGACTGCTTTTTTGCATTTACGCAATATCTCTAAAATCAGAAAGGTCTTGTCTCAGAGTGATGCTGAAAAACTAATTCATGCATTTATTTCCTCTAGGCTGGACTATTGTAATTCATTATTATCAGGTTGTCCTAAAAGTTCCCTAAAAAGCCTTCAGTTAATTCAAAATGCTGCAGCTAGAGTACTGACGGGGACTAGAAGGAGAGAGCATATCTCACCCATATTGGCCTCTCTTCATTGGCTTCCTGTTAATTCTAGAATAGAATTTAAAATTCTTCTTCTTACTTATAAGGTTTTGAATAATCAGGTCCCATCTTATCTTAGGGACCTCGTAGTACCATATCACCCCAATAGAGCGCTTCGCTCTCAGACTGCAGGCTTACTTGTAGTTCCTAGGGTTTGTAAGAGTAGAATGGGAGGCAGAGCCTTCAGCTTTCAGGCTCCTCTCCTGTGGAACCAGCTCCCAATTCAGATCAGGGAGACAGACATCCTCTCTACTTTTAAGATTAGGCTTAAAACTTTCCTTTTTGCTAAAGCTTATAGTTAGGGCTGGATCAGGTGACCCTGAACCATCCCTTAGTTATGCTGCTATAGACGTAGACTGCTGGGGGGTTCCCATGATGCATTGTTTCTTTCTCTTTTTGCTCTGTATGCACCACTCTGCATTTAATCATTAGTGATCGATCTCTGCTCCCCTCCACAGCATGTCTTTTTCCTGGTTCTCTCCCTCAGCCCCAACCAGTCCCAGCAGAAGACTGCCCCTCCCTGAGCCTGGTTCTGCTGGAGGTTTCTTCCTGTTAAAAGGGAGTTTTTCCTTCCCACTGTAGCCAAGTGCTTGCTCACAGGGGGTCGTTTTGACCGTTGGGGTTTTACATAATTATTGTATGGCCTTGCCTTACAATATAAAGCGCCTTGGGGCAACTGTTTGTTGTGATTTGGCGCTATATAAAAAAATTGATTGATTGATTGATTGATATGTGAGAGTGTTATGTAGTACGAGGTCTGTTAATAAAGTATAGGTCCTTTTTATTTTTTTCAAAAACTATATGGATTTCATTCATATGTTTTAACGTCAGACATGCTTAAACCCTCATGCGCATGCGTGAGTTTTTCCACGCCTGTCGGTGACGTCATTTGCCTGTGAGCACTCCTTGTGGGAGGAGTCGTCCAGCCCCTCGTCGGAATTCCTTTGTCTGAGAAGTTGCTGAGAGACTGGCGCTTTGTTTGATCAAAATTTTTTCTAAACCTGTGAGACACATCGAAGTGGACACAGTTCGAAAAATTAAGCTGGTTTTTGGTGAAAATTTTAACGGCTGATGAGAGATTTTGAGGTGATACTGTCGCTTTAAGGACTTCCCACGGAGCGAGACGTTGTGCAGCGCTCTCAGGCACCGTCATCAGCCTGTTTCAAGCTGAAAACCTCCACATTTCAGGCTCTATTGATCCAGGACATCGTGAGAGAACAGAGAAGTTTCAGAAAAAGTCAGTTTCAGCATTTTATCCGGATATTCCACTGTTAAAGGAGATTTTTTTAATGAATATGAGATCACTCTCATATTTGAAAGTTTTTGAAATATCTTGTGGACTGTAATAATAGAGATTATACATGAGAGATATTACGAGGACTGGTTTCTTCCATCTGTGAAATATTGCGAAGATTCGTCCCATCCTGTCTATGGCTGATGCCGAGACCCTGATTCATGTGTTTATCTCTTCTAGATTGGACTACTGCAATGTTCTATTTTCTGGTTTACTGCAGTCTAGCATTAGGGGTCTCCAATTGGTTCAAAATCATTTTGGCGTCTCTTCACTGGCTTCCTGTCCCAATGACATCAGATTTTAAGGTTCTGCCACTAGTCTATAAAATTGTTCACGTACTGGCACCTCCCTACTTAGCTGACCTAATTAAACCCTACGTATTGGCCTGGGCTCTGCGTTCTCGGGGTGCAGGACTACTTTGTGTCCCTAGGATGAATAAGAAGTCTGTGGATCACAGAGCTTTCTCTTATCGTGTCCCTGTTCTGTGGAATGATCTCCTTGCATCAATAAAACAGTCAGATTCTGTAGAGTCTTCAAGTCCAGTACTTATTAGTACGCACTTATTTTCCCTTTTGTATGGCTAGCATACTGGCATAGTATGTTACTATGCTTTTTACCCTTTTAAATTCAGTTTATTAGTAAACAGAGTGGGATGCGGCCTCAACTTTAGTATTTCTTCTGTTTTTCTTGTTGCTAAATGCTGATAAAGTATACTGTATTTTTTGCCTTTCCACTCTCTGATTCTGTTTTTTTCTCTCTGTTTAAGTTGCGTTCCCATCCATAGATGGGAGTGGGTGTTTTCTTCTGCAGGCCTCCCATCTTGTGCACCAGCATGGACCAAAATCTCCCAAAATTTCCTGTATAATTTCCTGCATTGTCAATTGTGTCTGTAGCATGGCCCAAGCAGAGGGTTGCCCCTTTGAGTCTGGACTGCTTGAGGTTTCATCCTCAGTATCATCAGAGGGAATTTTCTTTACCACTGTCACCTGTGTGCTTGCGCTGGGGGTTGGTAAGGTTAGACCTTACTTGTGTGAAGCGCTTTGAGGCAACTTTGTTGTGATATGGTGCTATATAAATATTAATAAATTCTGAATTTTTGAGGTGCACTTGTGGGGTTCCCCAGGGCTTAGTCCTTTTCAACTTATTTTTCAATTTATTTTCATTTATATAGCGCCAAATCACAACAGAGTTGCCTCAAGGTGCTTCATACAAGTGTGGTCTAACCTTACTAACCCCCAGAACAACAGTGGTAAGGAAAAACTCCCTCTGAGGAAGAAACCTCAAGTAGACGACTCAAAGGGGTGACCCTCTGCTTGGGCCATGATACAGACATAAATTACAGAATTCACAAAGTGAATATACAGTGGCTTGCAAACGTATTCAGCCAATTGGCATTTCACACATTTTAATTTGTTTAGGGCATTTCAAATACAAAAAGTAAATCAGGCTTCTCAATATAAATTTTTTTTTAATTATCTTCCTTAGACTCAAACTTATATTTTTAATTAATTTATGTCAACTTCTAGAGATTTACTTTAAGTTTGAGTCTAAGGAAGATAATTTTAGAAATTTTTATATTGAGAAGCCTGATTTACTTTTTGTAACACCATAAACAAATTAAAAAGCGTGAAATACCAAGGGGCTGAATACTCTCGCAAGCCACTGTACAGGAAATGCTGTTGGTGCACAGGACAGGAGGGTCTCCAGCACAAATACCACACCTTAGGCCTTTGTTGTTTCTGTTGTATAATAATGACATATGTTTAGTTTCTAAGTTTGTCAGTTGTATTTTATTTGCTGATGACATGACTGTTTTGTAGTGGGAATCATTTGGGACAGGTTCTGGACATGACGCAGAGGGAACTACAGAAGCTTAAATGGTTTGATTCAAACAAATTGTCATGTCACTTTGGTAAAACAAAGTGTATCATATTTGGAAATAAACCCAGGAATTTCTAAGGACATTTACTAATACATGATGCTGAAATTGAACTTGTAAATGAAACTAAATTTCTTGAGGTGTTTATTGACAATAATCTTAGTTGGAAAACACATTCATTTATGTTAAATGTAAAATGTCAAGATCATTGCCATTTTGTATAAAGCACAGGACCTCCTCCCCAGCACTCATTAGCAGTGGTGGGCACAGCTAACTAAAAAGATAGCTTCGATAACAGCTAATCGGCTAACTGAAAAGTTATCTTTTATGAAGCTAAACTGATAAACCACCCAAAAATTTATCGGAAGCTACAGCTAACTGATAACCAATAACTTTCAGTATTGTCTCCGGTATACTACATCTACTAACAAGCCAATTTTGAGTCTTAACACCACAATCACAAACCCAAACAATGAGCTACCACTTCTGTCTTTGTGCACTCTGCCCACTGCTGGAAGCTCCTGTTTGTTACGTATTTGCAGCAGTGAAGCAGTAAAGAGGCGTTAAACTCAATTCTACCAAAGCACAAGGAGCCTGACTGCCTGGCTGCCACAAAAAAAAAAGAAAAGTCATTATTCCTTAACAGCATATAGCAGTGTTGCCGTGAGGCAGAAGTCTTGGAAAATAAAGCAGTTTTGACTTATGGTTTTGATTCACAAATCAAATTAATCTGGACAGAATAACTCCATTAATGACAATTCTGTCATTTGTACAAAGTTAAAATATAACACATATCTTTTAATTTTAAATAATGCACTACTTCTGAAGTTTTGTAACAAACACACACAGATGCCAAAGGGATTATGGGTAAAATGAGCCTCTGCTGACACTGATTGGGTGACTCATCCATTCTATGTAAAAACAAACACGTTAATGTGATGTGTTTTGGTGTACATATAAATGTGCTTTTGTAAAATATGCCATTTTATTCATATGTAAAAAAAAAGCCATTTGCAAAAGCCAAAAGTCAAGTTGTGATTAGACAACCATCTGATATAACTGAGGTCAAAATGCACAGAACACTGCCATCTACTGGTGCCCAGGTGCTCAGACCCTAACCCATAACCCTTTGCGTACCAGTGAGTTGCGACAGTTTAAACAGCACAGAGAGAATCCACGATGACAATTGTAAATGAACATTATACAACCAAAATGTACATTTTTATTTCTTTTCATCAGCTGCAGCAACTCTCTGGTGTGCAAAGGATTATGAGATATCTCAATAATTAGGGCGATTACTACCATGAACACTACTGTCCAGTAGATGGCAGTAGAGCCTGTGAAAACTTGCCAAAACAAATATTCCAAATAAATAATCCATGTCTGCTACATTTAAGATGTGTGGAATTTAATAAATGCAAACCGAATTTCAGACATCTAATATATATTACTCTGAAACAAAGACAAACAGTGTTGTAAAGGACAATAAGCAGGATGTTAAAGAACAAACAGGAAGCGAAAATATGTTAGCAATTTAAAAATTATCAGACCAAAATTTATCGGAAGATAATTGGTCCATGGATGATTTTCAAAGTTATCTGAGAAGCTAATCTGATAATGAAAACATTAGCTTCAATAATTAGTGGATTAGCGGAACTGTGCCCACCACTGCTCATTAGTTACCTTATATCATTCATTACTTGTTCCATACACGACCTACAAAACTAATACAAATCTTTTATTTAAACTTCAAAAGAAAACTATAACAATTGTTAATAAGAAACCTTATCATGAACCAACAAATCCTTTGTTTGTTTACATACCCTAACCCTAACCCATATTTAAAAATTTTAGGATTTGATTGATCATATCATAATACAAATTATGTGTTAAGTAAAAAATAAACTTTTACCACTACATGTCCAGGACCTGCAGATCAGTGATCGGTGTGCATCTGCAGTGATGCGGTCGCTGTATCAAACCGTCATGGTGAAGAGAGAGCTGAGCAGGAGGGCAAAGCTCTCGATTTACCGATCGATCTACGTTCTGACCCTCACCTATGGTCATGAGATTTAGACTTAATTTAATTCTATTCTAGAATTAAATTAATAAACTAGAAGGAGAGAGCATATCTCACCCATATTGGCCTCTCTTCATTGGCTTCCTGTTAATTCTAGAATAGAATTTAAAATTCTTCTTCTTACTTATAAGGTTTTGAATAATCAGGTCCCATCTTATCTTAGGGACCTCGTAGTACCATATCACCCCAATAGAGCGCTTCGCTCTCAGACTGCAGGCTTACTTGCAGTTCCTAGGGTTTGTAAGAGTAGAATGGGAGGCAGAGCCTTCAGCTTTCAGGCTCCTCTCCTGTGGAACCAGCTCCCAATTCAGATCAGGGAGACAGACACCCTCTCTACTTTTAAGATTAGGCTTAAAACTTTCCTTTTTGCTAAAGCTTATAGTTAGGGCTGGATCAGGTGACCCTAAACCATCCCTTAGTTATGCTGCTATAGACGTAGACTGCTGGGGGGTTCCCATGATGCACTGTTTCTTTCTCCGTTTGCTCTGTATGCACCACTCTGCATTTAATCATTAGTGATCGATCTCTGCTCCCCTCCACAGCATGTCTTTTTCCTGGTTCTCTCCCTCAGCCCCAACCAGTCCCAGCAGAAGACTGCCCCTCCCTGAGCCTGGTTCTGCTGGAGGTTTCTTCCTGTTAAAAGGGAGTTTTTCCTTCCCACTGTAGCCAAGTGCTTGCTCACAGGGGTCGTTTTGACTGTTGTGGTTTTACATAATTATTGTATGGCCTTGCCTTACAATATAAAGCGCCTTGGGGCAACTGTTTGTTGTGATTTGGCGCTATATAAAAAAATTGATTGATTGATTGATTGATTAACAGGAAGCCAATGAAGAGAGGCCAATATGGGTGAGATATGCTCTCTCCTTCTAGTCCCCGTCAGTACTCTAGCTGCAGCATTTTGAATTAACTGAAGGCTTTTCAGGGAACCTTTAGGACAACCTGATAATAATGAATTACAATAGTCCAGCCTAGAGGAAATAAATGCATGAATTAGTTTTTCAGCATCATTCTGAGACAAGACCTTTCTAATTTTATAGAGATATTGTGCAAATGCAAAAAAGCAGTCCTACATATTTGTTTAATATGCGCATTGAATGACATATCCTGATCAAAAATGACTCCAAGATTTCTCACAGTATTACTGGAGGTCAGGGTAATGCCATCCAGAGTAAGGATCTGGTTAGACACCATGTTTCTAAGATTTGTGGGGCCAAGTACAATAACTTCAGTTTTATCTGAGTTTAAAAGCAGGAAATTAGAGGTCATCCATGTCTTTATGTCTGTGTCAAGGATTTTATATAGTTCATGCTCTTATTATCATTTATTTTCTTTAGTTTATGCTTATATTATTATTATTTATTTTCTTATAGTTTATGCTTATTATTTTTCCTCTTTGTGAGAAGAGGAGGTTTTAGAAAGAAAGACTTGTTGTCTGCATTCTTCATGATTGAGCAAACTATTTTTCATTTTGCCTTATCCTGCTTTGACGAACGCCAAGGCTCATGTTGCAGGAATGGAAGGTTTCAGCTGTTACCTCGCTTTGCTATCACCCTCTTGCAGACATGACTCGTGTAACCTCTCCCGACTGTCCTTGTTTGTTTTTTCTCATGTTGAACTAAATAAAAGGCTGGGCCAGAGGAGGAGATTTTAGGAGAGCTTTGTAGCTGAGCACTTACAAGCTGCTTCATTGTTCTCCTCCTCTGCGCAGAGCGAAAAATATATATATTTGTCTCTCTCTGACTGGGTTCTTTTCAGTGTTTGTGCCTCTCATTTCTTTAAAAACAGGGTGCAAACCCAATAGTCTGTAAGACAATCCTGCAGTTTAGCTAATTGGTGTGTGTCCTCTGGCTTCATGGATAGATAAAGCTGGGTATCATCTGCGTAACAATGAAAATTTAAGCAATGCTGTCTAATAATACTGCCTAAGGGAAGCATGTATAAAGTGAATAAAATTGGTCCTAGCACAGAACCTTGTGGAACTCCATAATTAACCTTAGTCTGTGAAGAAGATTCCCCATTTACATGTACAAATTGTAATCTATTAGATAAATATGATTCCAACCACCGCAGCGCAGTGCCTTTAATATCTATGGCATGCTCTAATCTCTGTAATAAAATTTTATGGTCAACAGTATCAAAAGCAGCACTGAGGTCTAACAGAACAAGCACAGAGATGAGTCCACTGTCTGAAGCCATAAGAAGATCATTTGTAACCTTCACTAATGCTGTTTCTGTACTATGATGAATTCTAAAACCTGACTGAAACTCTTCAAATAGACCATTCCTCTGCAGATGATCAGTTAGCTGTTTTACAACTACCCTTTCAAGAATTTTTGAGAGAAAAGGAAGGTTGGAGATGGGCCTATAATTAGCTAAGATAGCTGGGTCAAGTGATGGCTTTTAAAGTAATGGTTTAATTACTGCCACCTTAAAAGCCTGTGGTACATAGGCAACTAATAAAGACAGATTGATCATATTTAAGATCGAAGCATTAATTAATGGTAGGGCTTCCTTGAGCAGCCTGGTAGGAATGGGGTCTAATAGACTTGTTGATGGTTTGGAGGAAGTAACTAATGAAAACATTCAGAGAGAGCAATCGGAGAGAAAGAGTCTAACCAAATACTGGCATCACTGAAAGCACACAAAGAGAATGATATGTCTTTGGGATGGTTATGAGTATTTTTTTCTCTAATAGTTAAAATTTTATTAGCAAAGAAAGTCATGAAGTCACTACTAGTTAAAGTTAAAGGAATACTCAGCTCAATAGAGCTCTGACTCTTTGTCAGCCTGGCTACAGTGCTGAAAAGAAACCTGGGGTTGTTCTTATTTTCTTCAATTAGTGATGAGTAGTAAGATGTCCTAGCTTTACGGAGGGCTTTTTTATAGAGCAACAGACGCTTTTTCCAGGCTAAGTGAAGATCTTCTAAATTAGTGAGACGCCATTTCCTCTCTAACTGACGGGTTATCTGCTTTAAGCTGCGAGTTTGTGAGTTATACCACGGAGTCAGGCACTTCTGATTTAAGGCTCTCTTTTTCAGAGGAGCTACAGCATCCAAAGTTGTCCTCAATGAGGATATAAAACTATCGACGAGATAATCTATCTCACTCACAGAGTTTAGGTAGCTACTCTGCCCTGTGTTGGTATATGGCATTGGAGAACATAAAGAAGGAATCATATCCTTAAACCTAGTTACAGCGCTTTCTGAAAGACACCTACTGTAATGATACTTATTCCCCACTGCTGGGTAGTCCATCAGAGTAAATGTAAATGTTATTAAGAAATGATCAGACAGAAGGGGGTTTTCAGGGAATACTGTTAAGTCTTCAGTTTCCATACCATAAGTCAGAACAAGATCTAAGGTATGATTAAAGTGGTGGGTGGACTCATTTACATTTTGAGCAAAGCCAATCGAGTCTAACAATAGATTAAATGCAGTGTTGAGGCTGTCATTCTCAGCATCTGTGTGGATGTTAAAATCGCTCACTATAATTATCTTATCTGAGCTAAGCACCAAGTCAGACAAAAGGTCAGAAAATTCACAGAGAAACTCACAGTAACAACCAGGAGGACGATAGATAACAACAAATAAAACTGGTTTTTGGGACTTCCAATTTGGATGGACAAGACTAAGAGACAAGCTTTCAAATGAATTAAAGCTCTGTCTGGGTTTTTGATTAATTAATAAGCTGGAGTGGAAGATTGCTGCTAATCCTCCGCCTCGGCCCGTGCTACGAGCGTTCATAATGCAGCCACTTCAGCCAGGACCAGGAGATGTGAGCCGGAAATGTCCCATGTAGTGCCTTAAACTCTTTGTACTTTTTACTTGAATATTATTGTGCTGTTTTATTTATTGTTACTTTTATATGCATTTTTAATATGTGTGTTTTATTTGTGTGAATGGGAGCAACAGACCACCACATTTCCTTCAGGATTAATAAAGTATCTATCTATCTAGAATAGAATAGAATTTATTATTATTATTATCATTGTACATGACACCAGAAAAAAAAATGCATGACAATGAAATTAAAAACAATCTCTTTAAAGCACAATTAAAATAAATAAATAAAATAAATAAATAACCCTAAAAAATTCTACATAAAACCTACTTAAAAACAATCGCAATCATAAAATGGCAGGTCCAGCAGCATTCAGTGCACAAACAGCTCTTCCCACAAAGCTATTTTTAAGTCTGTTTGTTCTGGCCTTAAGTGCCCTGTATCGTCTGCCTGATGGCAGCAATTCAAACAAATAGTGTCCAGGATGGGAGCGGTCTCTGATTATAGTCCTTGCCTTCCTGAGACAACAGCTTGTACACAGTTCCTCTAATGAAGGCAAGAGACAACCAGTGATCTTCTGGGCTGTGGTGACGACCCTCTGGAGAGCTTTCCTGTCTGTGACTGTGCAGCTAGAAAACCACACACACAGACAGTAAGTCAAAATGCTCTCTATGGAGCAGCGATAGAAGGACACCAGCAGTCTCTGTGGCAGATGGTTATTCCTGAGAACCCTCAGGAAATAGAGTCTCTGCTGGGCCTTCTTGATGGTAGCCATAGTGTTTGTGTTCTAAGTCAGGTTATCTCTCAAATACACGCCCAGAAAATGAAATTCAGAGACCCACTCCACACAGTCCCCATCGATGACCAGTGGCTGGATGACTGTTTTCCTCCTTCTATAGTCCACCACCATCTCCTTTGTCTTTGAGGTGTTGAGGATCAAATTGTTCTTCCTACAACAGACCGACAACCGCTGCACCTCCTCTCTACATGCGGACTCATCCTCACCAGAAATGAGTCCCATCACAGTAGTGTCATCAGCAAACTTAATGATATTGTTGCTGGAGTGAGAGGGGGTGCAGTCATAGGTGTAGAGGGTGTACAGCAAAGGACCCAGCACGCAGCCCTGAGGGGAGCCGGTGCTGAGGCTAATGGCCGAAGAGATGTGAGGGCCAACTCTCACCCTCTGAGAGTGGTCTGTGAGGAAGTCCAAGATCCACCGGCAAATGGAGTGGGACACCCCCAGGTCCAACAACTTAATCACCAGTCTGCTTGGAAGGATGGTATTAAATGCTGAGCTAAAGTCCACAAAGAGCAGCCTCACATAGTTCCCCTGCTGCTCCAGATGGGACAGAGCAGCATGTAGAGCCATAATGATGGCATCCTCCGTGGACCTGCTCGTACGATAAGCAAACTGGTGAGGGTCAAACTCAGGGGGAAGGCAGGAGGTGACATAGGCCCGGACTAACTTTTTGAAGCACTTCATAATAATCGGAGTTAGTACCACTGGGTGATAGTCATTCAGATCACTGATCCTGGTCTGCTTAGAGAGGGTGACAATAAAAGAGGACTTCAAGCAGAGGGGGACAGCAGCCTGGCTCAGGGACTGGTTGAAAATGTTTATAAACACACAAGTTAACTGAGCTGCACATTCCCACAACACCCATCCCGAGACGCTGTCCGGACCCGCAGCTTTCCTTGAATTCACCCCCCTCAACACCCGCCTCACCTCCTTCCTGTTCCTCCAGCGTGAGGACGTAGCTGTTGAGGACAGGTGAGGGGACGACAACTGTCTCTGGTGGCTGCACCTCAAAATGGGCAAAGAAGCTATTGAGGTTCTCTGCCAGTGAGGCATCACTGTAGTCTGCCAGCAGGGTGCTGGGTCAGTGGTTCATGATGTGCTGAACACCCTGCCACACCCGCCGAGAGTCCTGACTCTGGAAGCAGTCCTCTATTCACCTCCTATAAGCTGTCTTGGCAGGTTGGCTCTGGTGGCGCTGTACAGCTCCCCATTACCACATCTGAAGGTGGAGTTCCTCTCCTGGAGCAGGTTCCGCACCTCCAGAGTCATCCAAGGCTTTGTGTTGGGATAAACACGGATGTACTTATCCACAGTGACCACGTCGGTGCAGAACTTGATATATCCCAAGACAGCTACTGTATACTGTTCCAAGTCCTCATGTTCAAAAACAGACCAGTTTGTGGACTCGAAGCAGTCCTGGAGTTGTTGAATAGCACCATCAGGCCAGATTTTAACAGTTCTGGATATAACAGGAGCACTTTTCCTGAGGGGGATGTATGCTGGCCTCACAAGCAGGGACATGTGATCTGACTGGCCAAGGTGGGGTAGAGCTTTCACTCTGAAGCCCTTTTTGATCAATCAATCAATCAATTTTTTTTATATAGCGCCAAATCACAACAAACAGTTGCCCCAAGGCGCTTTATATTGTAAGGCAAGGCCATACAATAATTATGTAAAACCCCAACGGTCAAAACGACCCCCTGTGAGCAAGCACTTGGCTACAGTGGGAAGGAAAAACTCCCTTTTAACAGGAAGAAACCTCCAGCAGAACCAGGCTCAGGGAGGGGCAGTCTTCTGCTGGGACTGGTTGGGGCTGAGGGAGAGAACCAGGAAAAAGACATGCTATGGAGGGGAGCAGAGATCGATCACTAATGATTAAATGCAGAGTGGTGCATACAGAGCAAAAAGAGAAAGAAACAATGCATCATGGGAACCCCCCAGCAGTCTACGTCTATAGCAGCATAACTAAGGGATGGTTCAGGGTCACCTGATCCAGCCCTAACTATAAGCTTTAGCAAAAAGGAAAGTTTTAAGCCTAATCTTAAAAGTAGAGAGGGTGTCTGTCTCCCTGATCTGAATTGGGAGCTGGTTCCACAGGAGAGGAGCCTGAAAGCTGAAGGCTCTGCCTCCCATTCTACTCTTACAAACCCTAGGAACTACAAGTAAGCCTGCAGTCTGAGAGCGAAGCGCTCTATTGGGGTGATATGGTACTACGAGGTCCCTAAGATAAGATGGGACCTGATTATTCAAAACCTTATAAGTAAGAAGAAGAATTTTAAATTCTATTCTAGAATTAACAGGAAGCCAATGAAGAGAGGCCAATATGGGTGAGATATGCTCTCTTCTTCTAGTCCCCGTCAGTACTCTAGCTGCGGCATTTTGAATTAACTGAAGGCTTTTTAGGGAACTTTTAGGACAACCTGATAATAATGAATTACAATAGTCCAGCCTAGAGGAAATAAATGCATGAATTAGTTTTTCAGCATCACTCTGAGACAAGACCTTTCTGATTTTAGAGATATTGCGTAAATGCAAAAAAGCAGTCCTACATATTTGTTTAATATGCGCTTTGAATGACATATCCTGATGAAAATGACTCCAAGATTTCTCACAGTATTACTAGAGCTCAGGGTAATGCCATCCAGAGTAAGGATCTGGTTAGACACCATGTTTCTAAGATTTGTGGGGCCAAGTACAATAACTTCAGTTTTATCTGAGTTTAAAAGCAGGAAATTAGAGGTCATCCATGTCTTTATGTCTGTAAGACAATCCTGCAGTTTAGCTAATTGGTGTGTGTCCTCTGGCTTCATGGATAGATAAAGCTGGGTATCATCTGCGTAACAATGAAAATTTAAGCAATACCGTCTAATAATACTGCCTAAGGGAAGCATGTATAAAGTGAATAAAATTGGTCCTAGCACAGAACCTTGTGGAACTCCATAATTACGTTTAGTCTGTGAAGAAGATTCCCCATTTACATGAACAAATTGTAATCTATTAGACAAATATGATTCAAACCACCGCAGCACAGTGCCTTTAATACCTATGGCATGCTCTAATCTCTGTAATAAAATTTTATGGTCAACAGTATCAAAAGCAGCACTGAGGTCTAACAGAACAAGCACAGAGATGAGTCCACTGTCCGAGGCCATAAGAAGATCATTTGTAACCTTCACTAATGCTGTTTCTGTACTATGATGAATTCTAAAACCTGACTGAAACTCTTCAAATAGACCATTCCTCTGCAGATGATCAGTTAGCTGTTTTACAACTACCCTTTCAAGAATTTTTGAGAGAAAAGGAAGGTTGGAGATTGGCCTATAATTAGCTAAGATAGCTGGGTCAAGTGATGGCTTTTTAAGTAATGGTTTAATTACTGCCACCTTAAAAGCCTGTGGTACATAGCCAACTAACAAAGATAGATTGATCATATTTAAGATCGAAGCATTAAATAATGTTAGGGCTTCCTTGAGCAGCCTGGTAGGAATGGGGTCTAATAAACATGTTGATGGTTTGGATGAAGTAACTAATGAAAATAACTCAGACAGAACAATCGGAGAGAAAGAGTCTAACCAAATACCGGCATCACTGAAAGCAGCCAAAGATAACGATACGTCTTTGGGATGGTTATGAGTAATTTTTTCTCTAATAGTTAAAATTTTGTTAGCAAAGAAAGTCATGAAGTCATTACTAGTTAAAGTTAATGGAATACTCAGCTCAATAGAGCTCTGACTCTTTGTCAGCCTGGCTACAGTGCTGAAAAGAAACCTGGGGTTGTTCTTATTTTCTTCAATTAGTGATGAGTAGAAAGATGTCCTAGCTTTACGGAGGGCTTTTTTATAGAGCAACAGACTCTTTTTCCAGGCTAAGTGAAGATCTTCTAAATTAGTGAGACGCCATTTCCTCTCCAACTTACGGGTTATCTGCTTTAAGCTACGAGTTTGTGAGTTATACCACGGAGTCAGGCACTTCTGATTTAAAGCTCTCTTTTTCAGAGGAGCTACAGCATCCAAAGTTGTCTTCAATGAGGATGTAAAACTATTAACGAGATACTCTATCTCACTTACAGAGTTTAGGTAGCTACTCTGCACTGTCTTTCTGAAAGACTTCTAGTGTAATGAAACTTATTCCCCACTGCTGGGTAGTCCATCAGAGTAAATGTAAATGTTATTAAGAAATGATCAGACAGAAGGGAGTTTTCAGGGAATACTGTTAAGTCTTCTATTTCCATACCATAAGTCAGAACAAGATCTAAGATATGATTAAAGTGGTGGGTGGACTCATTTACTTTTTGAGCAAAGCCAATAGAGTCTAATAATAGATTAAATGCAGTGTTGAGGCTGTCATTCTCAGCATCTGTGCTATCTTAGCTAATTATAGGCCAATCTCCAACCTTCCTTTTCTCTCAAAGATTCTTGAGAGGGTAGTTGTAAAACAGCTAACTGATCACCTGCAGAGGAATGGTCTATTTGAAGAGGTTCAGTCAGGTTTTAGAATTCATCATAGTACAGAAACAGCATTAGTGAAGGTTACAAATGATCTTCTTATGGCTTCGGACAGTGGACTTATCTCTGTGCTTGTTCTGTTGGACCTCAGTGCTGCTTTTGATACTGTTGACCATAAAATTTTATTACAGAGATTAGAGCATGTCATAGGTATTAAGGGCACTGCGCTGCGGTGGTTTGAATCATATTTGTCTAATAGATTACAGTTTGTTCATGTAAATGGGGAATCTTCTTCACAGACTAAAGTTAATTATGGAGTTCCACAAGGTTCTGTGCTAGGACCAATTTTATTCACTTTATACATGCTTCCCTTAGGCAGTATTATTAGACGGTATTGCTTAAATTTTCATTGTTACGCAGATGATACCCAGCTTTATCTATCCATGAAACCAGAGGACACACACCAATTAGCTAAACTGCAGGATTGTCTTACAGACATAAAGACATGGATGACCTCTAATTTCCTGCTTTTAAACTCAGATAAAACTGAAGTTATTGTACTTGGCCCCACAAATCTTAGAAGCATGGTCTCTAACCAGATCTTTACTCTGGATGGCATTTCCCTGACCTCTAGTAATACTGTGAGAAATCTTGGAGTCATTTTTGATCAGGATATGTCATTCAAAGCACATATTAAACAAATATGTAGGACTGCCTTTTTGCATTTACGCAATATCTCTAAAATCAGAAAGGTCTTGTCTCAGAGTGATGCTGAAAAACTAATTCATGCATTTATTTCCTCTAGGCTGGACTATTGTAATTCATTATTATCAGGTTGTCCTAAAAGTTCCCTAAAAACCCTTCAGTTAATTCAAAATGCTGCAGCTAGAGTACTGACGGGGACTAGCAGGAGAGAGCATATCTCACCCGTGTTGGCCTCTCTTCATTGGCTTCCTGTTAATTCTAGAATAGAATTTAAAATTCTTCTTCTTACTTATAAGGTTTTGAATAATCAGGTCCCATCTTATCTTAGGGACCTCGTAGTACCATATTACCCCATTAGAGCGCTTCGCTCTCAGACTGCAGGCTTACTTGTAGTTCCTAGGGTTGTAAGAGTAGAATGGGAGGCAGAGCCTTCAGCTTTCAGGCTCCTCTCCTGTGGAACCAGCTCCCAATTCAGATCAGGGAGACAGATACCCTCTCTACTTTTAAGATTAGGCTTAAAACTTTCCTTTTTGCTAAGGCTTATAGTTAGGGCTGGATCAGGTGACCCTGGACTATCCCTTGGTTATGCTGCTTTAGACGTAGACTGTGGGGGGGTTCCCATGATGCACTGTTTCTTTCTCTTTTTGCTCTGTATGCATCACTCCGCATTTAATCATTAGTGATCGATCTCTGCCCCCTTCCACAGCATGTCTTTTTCCTGGTTCTTTCCCTCAGCCCCAACCAGTCTCAGCAGAAGACTGCCCCTCCCTGAGCCTGGTTCTGCTGGAGGTTTCTTCCTGTTAAAAGGGAGTTTTTCCTTCCCACTGTAGCCAAGTGCTTGCTCACAGGGGGTCGTTTTGACCGTTGGGGTTTTTCATAATTATTGTATGGCCTTGCCTTACAATATAAAGCGCCTTGGGGCAACTGTTTGTTGTGATTTGGCGCTATATAAAAAAAAAGTTGATTGATTGAGTTGATGTTAAAATCGCCCACTATAATTATCTTATCTGAGCTAAGCACTAAGTCAGACAAAAGGTCTGAAAATTCACAGAGAAACTCACAGTAACGACCAGGTGGACGATAGATAATAACAAATAAAATTAGTTTTTGGGACTTCCAATTTGGATGGACAAGACTAAGAGTCAAGCTTTCAAATGAATTAAAGCTCTGTCTGGGTTTTTGATTAATTAATAAGCTGGAATGGAAGATTGCTGCTAATCCTCCGCCTCGGCCCGTGCTACGAGCATTCTGACAGTTAGTGTGACTCGGGGGTGTTGACTCATTTAAACTAACATATTCATCCTGCTGTAACCAGGTTTCTGTTAGGCAGAATAAATCAATATGTTGATCAATTATTATATCATTTACCAACAGGGACTTAGAAGAGAGAGACCTAATGTTTAATAGACCACAATTAACTGTTTTAGTCTGTGTTGCAGTTGAAGGTGCTATATTATTTTTCTTTTTGAATTTTTATGCTTAAATAGATTTTTGCTGGTTATTGGTGATCTGGGAGCAGGCACCGTCTCTACGGGGATGGGGTAATGAGGGGATGGCAGGGGGGGATAAGCTGCAGAGAGGTGTGTAAGACTACAACTCTGCTTCCTGGTCCCAACCCTGGATAGTCATGGTTTGGAGGATTTAAGAAAATTGGCCAGATTTCTAGAAATGAGAGCTGCTCCATCCAAAGTGGGATGGATGCCGTCTCTCCTAACAAGACCAGGTTTTCCCCAGAAGCTTTGCCAATTATCTATGAAGCCGACCTCATTTTTTGGACACCACTCAGACAGCCAGCAATTCAAGGAGAACATGCGGCTCAACATGTCACTCCCGGTCCGATTGGGGAGGGGCCCAGAGAAAACTACAGAGTCCGACATTGTTTTTGCAAAGTTACACACCGATTTAATGTTAATTTTAGTGACCTCCGATTGGCGTAACCGGGTGTTATTACTGCCGACGTGAATTACAATCTTACCAAATTTACGCTTAGCCTTAGCCAGCAGTTTCAAATTTCCTTCAATGTCGCCTGATGTTAGAACACACCTTGTCCAGTATGTTGTCTCCCCTCGTTGGACACTTAACATGCTGATGGAATTTGGGGAGAACAAGCTTTAAATCAACATGATTAAAATCACCTGCTATGATGTGGACAGCTTCAGGATATGTGGTTTGTTGTTTGCTGATTGTGTCATGTAGCTGCCTGAGGGCGGAGCCAGAGTCAGCACCAGGTGGAATGTAAATAGCCATAATCATGACAGCTGTGAATTCACGGGGCAAGTAAAAGGGTCTGCATTTAACAGACATGAACTCTAACTCTGCAGAGCAGTGACTCCTCACAGTCTTTGAGTCCATGCACCAGGTGTTATTGATAAAAATGCACACCCCTCCTCCTCTGCTCTTACCGGAGGCCCGTGTTCTGTCATGACGATGTGCTGTGTAGCCTGCTAGCTCGATAGCTTTGTAGATTACTTGCAGTTTCTAATCTACATTGTTTATAAATGTAACTGTAAAATTCATTCTAACATTTAAATTATCTCTAAACATGTTACTTTTTGAAATTATTATTTTAAGTAGTATTAGTAGTTGTGGTAACAAAAGGTAGGTGTGTAACAAAAAACAAACAAAAAAAACCCCCAAAACACAGAGGCAGTCGTACATGGCGGGATCTTGAACAACACTGTTTTTTTTTTTGTTTTTTTTTTAAGTAATGCTTTTCCTCTCACCTGGGATGGTGTTATCCAAACAAAAAGCCAAAAAGCCTCCAACGAACATCTCGGTGGAGAGAAGTACTGTCAAGATCTGATCCAGCTCTGCGAGTCCTGCAGAGACACAGATACAACAAGCATTCAGATCCTATATGTTTGACATGGGTCCATGCAAGTTAATTCTTTGAGTCAGTTTTGCCAAGATAACCAGGGGTGGTTCTGTGTAGTGGCTGTGGTGACCTACGGCATTGGTGCCTGCTCCCAGACTTGACTTGAGGCCTTGACATTTGATCAGTTCTGTCAAAAATTTAACCACTTTATTTTTAGCTAACACATAGCCTTTCTACCATCTTTAATCCTCATTGGCTATAAATTGTTCAAATTAAAGAGTTATGACCTTGATTTTGACCTTTGAAGATCACCTATTTCAAAGGTCATTGTGACCAGCAGAAAAGACATATGACTTCATATTACTGTTCTACAGTTGGGCCCATCATTATGGCAGTCTCTCGGTACTGAGGAAGATGGTTTCTTGCTTGATCCCTGGATGCAACGGTGGACCTAGAGATGCCTGGCTTCCAGTTTGTTTTAGAATTAATTTTAAGAATTTAATGTTTGTCTTTAAAGCTTGCACTTTCCTACTTGTCTGAAATTTTAACTCTCCACACTTACAGTAGGGCATTATGGATGTCTGGTCAACATTATGTTTTGAGGTCAAAATTTAAACCCTTGGGGAGATGGTGCTTTTGCGGTAACTGAACCCAGTCTGTGGAACAAGTAACCTCCTGATTTTTACTCACTATTTCTAACCTAACACTTTTGAAATCAAACCTCAAGACTTATGTTTGTTTTATTTTTGTGGGTTCTTGATCTTTGATTTTTGCTGTAAAACACTTTAGACACCATCTGGCTGCTGTAAAAGGTGACATGAAACGGTGTAACTGGAAAGTATTCACAGCCAGCACTTCACTTTTTCCACATTTTATGTTACTTACTGCCTTATTCCAAAAATTTTGTAAATTAATTTTTTCCTTCAAAATTCTACTCACAACACCCCATAATGACAATGTGAAAAAAGTTTTTTTTTTTTTGTTTTTGCAAATTTATTAAAAATAAAAACCTAAGAAATCACATGTCCATAAGTATTCACAGCCTTTGCTCAATATTTTGTTGATGCACCTTTGGCAGCAATTACAGCTTCAAGTCTTCTTGAATATGATGCCACATGCTTGGTGCACCTATCTTTGGGCAGTTTGGCCCATTTCTCTTTGCAGCACCTCTCAAGCTCCATCAGGTTGGATGGGGAGCATCAGTGCACAGCCATTTTCAGACCTCTCCAGAGATGTTCAATCGGATTCAGGTCTGGGCTCTGGCTGGAACACTCAAGGACATTCAAAGAGTTGTCCTGAAGCCACTCCTTTGATATATTGGCTGTGTGTTTAGGGTCGTTGTCCTGCTGAAACAGTCACCGCAGTCTGAGGTCAAGAGCGTGCTGGAGCAGGTTTTCATCCAGGATGTCTCTGTACATTGCTGCATTCATCTTTCCTCAGTCCTGACGAGTCTCCCAGTTCCTGCTCCTGAAAAACATCCCCACAGCATGATGCTGCCACCACCATGCTTCACTGTAGGGATGGTGCCTGGTTTCCTATAAACATGATGCCAAAGAGTTCAATCTTTGTCTAATCAGACCAGAGAATTTTGTTACTCATGGTCTGAGAGTCCTTCAGGTGCCTTTTGGCAAACTTTTTGCAACTGCCATGTTCCGTTTAGAAGACAATTCCTTTGACTTCATGTTTGGTTTATGCTCTGACTGTCAACTGTGGGACCTTCTATGTAGACAGGTTTATGTCTTTCCAAATCATGTCCAGTCAACTGAATTTACCCCAGGTGGACTCCAATGAAGCTGCATAAACATCTCAAGGATGATCAGCGGAAACAAGAGGCACGCTCAATTTTTAGCTTAATGGCAAAGGCTGTGAATACTTCTGTACATGTAATTTATTAGTTTTAATAAATTTGCTAATATTGAAAAAAACTTTTTTAAATTATGTGCCATTTTGACTCTTCGCCATGGCACATTATACTTAAACAGGTCCTGATGTCACATAGTTAACCCAATCAACTTCATTCCACTTATAAAACATACAGAACAAGTTGTTGAAGGTACGTGATGAACGCCATGAAGTTACGAGTAACGGCGTCCGTGTGGTGGCGTGCCGAATATCATCCCTTCGCCATGAAATTACATTCTTCCTTTTGACAGCTTTAATTTTGTCATATCATCATGAACATTGATACACAGATCAAGCACGACAACCTCTTACAATTCATAGGGGCGTCGCCCATGGGCGGGGCAAAATGCCTCAATAGCGCCCCCTTGAAACACCTCCCCATAGGGGTTTTTTTGGAGTAGGGAGATGAAAATTGGTACACGTGTGACTTGCATAGATGTACAAAAAAGTCTCTTGCACCATGGGTCTACTCCAAACAGGAAGTCAGCCATTTTGAATTTTCTTCTCATTTTGGCGTGATTTCCACATGTTGTATTTGAATGAACTCCTTCTAGGGATTTTGTCCAATGCACTCCAGATTTCTTTCACAGCATCCAGAGATGATACTGATCAAAAGTTATCGAAACCTTTTCTCTATGTTGAAGAGTGTGGCCGCTATGGCGCCGCCATTTTGACCCTTCGCCATGGATAATTATATTTAAACAGGCACCGATGTCACATACTTAACACCATCAACTTCATTCCACTTCTAAAACATGCAGAACAAGTTGGTGAACTTATGCGATGTTCACCGTGAAGTTACGAGTAACAGCGTCCGTGTGGCGGTCTGTCAAATATCTAACATTCGCCATGAAATTACATTCTTCCTTTTGATGGCTTTAATTTTGTAATATCATCGTGAAAATTGATACACAGGTACAGCACAACAACCTGTTACAATTCATAGGGGCGTCGCTCATGGGTGGGGCAAAATGCCTCAATAGCGCCCCCTTGAAACTTTCAAAAACACCTCCCCATAGGGGTTTTTTTGGAGTAGGGAGATGAAAATTGGTACATATGTGTGACTTGCATAGACGTACAAAAAAGTCTCTTGCACAATGGGTCTACTCCAAACAGGAAGTCAGCCATTTTGAATTTTCTTCTCATTTTGGCGTGATTTCCACATGTTGTATTTGAATGAACTCCTTCTAGGGATTTTGTCCAATGCACTCCAGATTTCTTTCACAGCATCCAGAGATGATACTGATCAAAAGTTATCGAAACCTTTTCTCTATGTCGAAGAGTGTGGCCGCTATGGCGCCGCCATTTTGACCCTTCGCCATGGAACATTATACATAAACAGGCACTGATGTCACATAGTTAACCCCATCAACTTCCTTCCACTACTAAAACATGCAGAACAAGTTGGTGAACGTAGGCGATGATCGCCGTGAAGTTACGAGTAACCGCGACCGTGTGGCGGCGTGCCGAATATCACCCATTTGCCATAAAATTATGTTCTTCCTTTTGATGGCTTTAATTTCGTCATATCATCATTGAAATTGACACAGAGGTCAAGCACGACAACCTCTTACAATTCATAGGGGTGTCGCCCATGGGTGGGGCAAAATTCCTCAATAGTGCCCCCTTGAATCTTTCAAAAACCCCTTCCCATATTTTTTTTTTTTTTTTTTTGAGTAGGGAGATGAAAATTGTTACACATGTGACTTGAGTAGACATACAAAAAAGTGTCTTGCACCATTGGTCTACTCCAAACAGGAAGTCTGCCATTTTGAATTTTCTTCTCATTTTGGCGTGATTTCTACATGTTGTATTTGAACGAACTCCTCCTAGAGATTTTGTCCAATGCACTTCAAATTTCTTTCAGAACATCCAGAGATGATATTGATCAAAAGATATCGAAAGCTTTTCTCTATGTCGAAGGGTGTGGCCGATATGGCGCCACCATTTTGGCCCTTTGCCATGGAACATCAAGTCATGATATCTCCTTCATGCTTTGCCTGAATGACTTGAAACTTCACATGTGTGATGACAGTTGGCCCGTACACACACCTGGCCCCTCTGTTTATGCCCTGAGCGCCCCCTAGTGGACGAACTATCAACATGTCATAACTCCTTCATGCATTGTGTGATTTGCTTGAAATTTGACCTGTGATGAGTGGTTGCCCCTCTACACACATGCCCACATCTGGTCACAAGGGGACGCGCTGACCTGGGTAGGCGGTCGTGCGGAACGAGGGCCTGTATATGACTGCTTCCAATCCTAGTTTATTGAATGTTACTTGCAAAAAGGGTGCAGGTTGTATTTATAGCATTCAGGCTGTTCATTGTGAATGTTGTTACACTGGTAAATTATTCATGTACTTTTGTAATTTGAAATTTATTGAATGTGTAAAGTAAAGAAAATGGAATTACTTAATATGTTGTGGGAAGCTAAGGTTAAAACAGCCTGCTATGACCATACATAATTTCTACTGGTCCTGGTTACATACACAGGCCAGATGGTTCTCTTTGGAGACGGATAGCGAGCTGAAGAAACAACGGCTGGGAGCCTAGGACCTCTTAACAAGCAGCATCTGTGCCAATGGTTCTGTTAGGGGCTGTCATATCCACCCTCCCGCCCTCCCTACTATTCTCAACCCGTCTGAGCACTTATCCATTCACAACCTTTCCTTTGGACAATAACATGGACAATTCATAAACTCAACTCGCTCACTTATCCCCCGTGGGTTTGCGTTCAGATGGACTCATAGAACATTCTGGGATTATTATTTTGTGTCTGACCGTTCAGTGTTGCTTTGTGTCATGATCAACTTGAGAAATACTGAAGTGCACTTAGATCATAAAACCGGTTCAGCTTCTGCAGTTTTTGCAGTATTTTTTTGTTTTGTAAATATTACTTTTTCACAATACATGGTACCTGCACCAAACTAAATTATTTGTGTATTGTATTTAATCACTGTTCACCAGCTACCAAAGTCGAACGTAGTCTTCTGATAGCCCAACTTCATCTCACTGTCAAACCTTATATTAATAACTCATTAATATTATCTAGCGAGTCCCAGTTACCCGCTACATTAGACCTTACTTGTGTGAAGCGCCTCGAGGCAACTTTGTTGTGATTTGGTGCTATATAAATGAAAATAAACTGAATTGAAATTAAGGTCTAACCTTACTAACCCCCAGAGCAAGAACACAGGCGACAGTGGTAAGGAAAAACTCCCTCTGATGATTTGAGAAAGAAACCTCAAGCAGACCGGACTCAAAGGGGTGACCTTCTGCTTGGGTCATGCTACAAACACAATTGACAATCCAGGAAATTATACAAGAAATTTTGTGAGATTTTGGGAGTCCATACTGGTGTCTAGGATGGAAGGCATGCAGAAGAAAACATCCACTTCAATCTCTGGATGGATCAATCTCTGCACCTTAAACAGAGAGAGAGGAAGAAAAAAAAACAGAATCAAGCATCAGAAAGACAACAAATACAGTATAATTTGTCAGCATTAAGCAACAAGACAAACAGAGAAATACTAAGGTGATCGCTGGCCACTAGCCCTAAGCTTCACTAAAAGACCCAGAATTTAGATAAAGTTGAGGCCGCTGCCCGCTCTGTTTGCTAATAAAAGGAACTAAAAGAGTAAAAAGCATAGTAACATACTGAGAGTATGCTAGCCATACGAGAGGGAAAATAAGTGCGTCTTAAGTCTGGGCTTCAAAGTCTTAACAGAATCTGTTTTATTGATGCAGGGAGATCATTCCACAGAACAGGGGCACGATAAGAGAAAGCTCTGTGACCCACAGATGTTAGGTTAGGTTATTTATTTATGATAGGGTCTATGTTTAAATGTTAGTTATTAGGTGTTACTGGGAATCTTTCAGTATGTCACGACTCAATTCATAATTGATTGTGATTTCCATGAAAAAATAGATTTTCAATTGTAAATTAATTCAGTCCATAGTGCTGCTAATTTCAGGATCAACTCAAGTGTGCTGCAGTGAACTAAAAAAAATAGAGGAACACTGTGTTCCCCTAATTATTTTGAGCAGTGTATTTGAAAGCAAAGTGTGTCTGAGATTCTGCAGTTTTATATTTTGCAGACACCATGTAAATGAGATCATCTATGTATGAAGGTGTTTGGTTTTTCATGAGACTGTTGGGCTGCAGGTATCTTGAAATCAATCAGGTGTTGGATCTCATTCTTTTTGCACGTTCAGAATTGGCTGGATGTTTGTTAAAGTGATGCAGTGTTTACTGGTCAGCTCCTGGTGTTGCCGCTGCGTCTGTTCTTCTTTGACCTGGAGATGATGATGTCCTAAATGTGCCTGAGCATTTGAAATGCTTGACCTTCATTTTGCACAGCTTGCATGTTGAATTGGTCACATGACGCTTCTTCTGCTCCAGGATATTATAGAATCCAAAGCGCAACCAAATACTTGTTTTTAACACTGATGGAGCGGTTGGTCTGTCATGATAAATTTTGATGAATGACATATTGCCTCAGACAATAACATGAAAAAAATCCAAGTACATCCTTTGAACAGCAATGAACCTTTAATTCTCAAGAATACGTATTCTCTATATATCTCTAAGCAATATCTTAGAATACTTTAGAGCAATATCTCTAAAATTAGAAAGGTCTTGTCTCAGAGTGATGCTGAAAAACTAATTCATGCATTTATTTCCTCTAGGCTGGACTATTGTAATTCATTATTATCAGGTTGTCCTAAAAGTTCCCTGAAAAGCCTTCAGTTAATTCAAAATGCTGCAGCTAGAGTACTGACGGGGACTAGAAGGAGAGAGCATATCTCACCCATATTGGCCTCTCTTCATTGGCTTCCTGTTAATTCTAGAATATAATTTAAAATTCTTCTTCTTACTTATAAGGTTTTGAATAATCAGGTCCCATCTTATCTTAGGGACCTCGTAGTACCATATCACCCCAATAGAGCGCTTCGCTCTCAGACTGCAGGCTTACTTGTAGTTCCTAGGGTTTGTAAGAGTAGAATGGGAGGCAGAGCCTTCAGCTTTCAGGCTCCTCTCCTGTGGAACCAGCTCCCAATTCAGATCAGGGAGACAGACACCCTCTCTACTTTTAAGATTAGGCTTAAAACTTTCCTTTTTGCAAAGCTTATAGTTAGGGCTGGATCAGGTGACCCTGAACCATCCCTTAGTTATGCTGCTATAGACTTAGACTGCTGGGGGGTTCCCATGATGCACTGAGTGTTTCTTTCTCTTTTTGCTCTGTATGCACCACTCTGCATTTAATCATTAGTGATCGATCTCTGCTCCCCTCCACAGCATGTCTTTTTCCTGGTTCTCTCCCTCAGCCCCAACCAGTCCCAGCAGAAGACTGCCCCTCCCTGAGCCTGGTTCTGATGGAGGTTTCTTCCTGTTAAAAGGGAGTTTTTCCTTCCCACTGTCGCCAAGTGCTTGCTCACAGGGGGTTGTTTTGACCGTTGGGGTTTTACATAATTATTGTATAGCTTTGCCTTACAATATAAAGCACCTTGGGGCAACTGTTTGTTGTGATTTGGCGCTATATAAAAAAATTGATTTGATTTGATTTGAATATGACTTTCATCCAGTCATCCACAGTCCACGATTGCTTTTCCTTAGCCCATTGTAACCTTGTTTTTTTCTGTTTAGGTGTTAATGATGGCTTTCGTTTAGCTTTTCTGTATGTAAATCCCATTTCCTTTAGGCGGTTTCTTACAGTTTCTTACAGTTCGGTCACAGACGTTGACTCCAGTAAAGCGCCTTGGGGCAACTGTTGTTGTGATTTGGCGCTATATAAATAAAATTGATTTGATTTGATATTCAACAATGGAACTGAAATGTGAGGAAACAAATCCTAAATCAGTTATTCATATTTCACAAATCATTCAAAATTTGTAATGTGTGTGTGTTTTTTAATCTATTGTAAGAGGCACAACTTGAGCTAATTTAAGTTAAAATTAAATATGGTGCAAATGTCATATTGCATGCCATTTGATGTTATTCATAGGCCATAAATGTTTCAAATGTTAAAAACACATTACTACTAGGTGGACATAGTGTTTGCTACTGTTTTTAAAAACTTGCATACAGTAGCTTTAATGTGTAAGATACTTTAACACTGACACAGAGTAAATGTAAGCTTTTTTCATTAATTAAACATTTTTTTGGATTACAGCTCTTGTCGTTGATGTTGGATCAATTTACCCTTTATTTTTTTTTACCCGTCTTGCAATGTCGAACCAGACTGCCTTCATTATTTTGTTAATTTTAAGTTTGTTTGAAGCAGGGGTGGTGGCCAAGTGGTTAATGCGCTTGGTTTTCAGTTCAGATGGTTCAAATCCCATCCCTGCCACATTTCTCCATGTAATGTGGAGTTGCGTCAGGAAGGGCATCCGGTGTAAAACCTGTGCCAATTCAACATGCAGATCCACCTTGGATTTGCTGTGGCGACCCCGAGTGCAAACAAGGGAGCAGCCGAAGGGACTTACTTTAAGTTTGTTTGAATTTGTCCAAATGATGGCATGTCACTATGTACACATTAAAAATCATCATAGGTAGCAGCGCTATTTGACAAACATTCCATCCATAAAACGTTTGTAGTAAATTGGTAGCTTTTTGTCTAAATGCACATGCAGCATGGTCAGACCTGATATGGGGACAGTGATTCACCATAATTGTTGATCATTACGCTTTGGCTTTTAGGGTCCTATTTTTGAAGAAAAAAGTAGGTTAACCAATTCTGTTTATTCTTCCCAACTTTCTGGATGGAGTGATGGACTTGCTTTGATTGGCTGGCTCACTGTTGGTTTGCTGAGCGCCCACCACACACTACAGTGGCTTTATTAGAGAGAGGGGCGACATGACAAGTCGGAAAAAAATTGGTCATGTGACTCATGGTGCCATCTTTGGGCCAAAATAGCGTTGGCTGTTAATGTGTCTGTATGTAAATCCAGCTATTTTATTTATTTATTCACTGAAAATGGCGGGTTGTTGTGCATTGGGATGCACAAATAGTCACAACAAGGGCTTCAAGATGTATAGATTCCCTTCAGATCTGCACAGAAGAAAAATTTGGGAAAATAAAGTTAGCTGTGTTTGATGGAAGTAACTTCAACATCAAAGCTTTGAGAGGTAAATTTATTGTTCAGTCCCATGTCCCGTAAAATTCACCTAAACCATCATCATATAAACCAGATATTCACAGTCACCGGACAAAAAAGTCCCAAAGTTTTTGTATTGTTTTCCACGTAATAAACATTGTATATAATGGATTTTGTATAACAGATTTTTCGCTCACATCAGATAAAATGTCCCATCTGATCACAATGTATTTCCATTAAAAACCACGAGCAGTCTGGATGTGCACAGTAACAGAGGTACAAATTAAACTTCAGCTCTGACACTTGCCGATTTGAGGAAAGTGGGACCTGTCAGGATTGGGCTTTGTTTGCTGTTCTTTTTGTCTTGGTTTGTTGGTTCTGTTATGTTTAGTCTCTTGTTGGGGTTTTTCTGTTGGGTCTGTCTGTCCCTTTCTCTGTTGTCTGTCTCTGCTGACTCTTGGTGGTGGGCATTTCCCTCGCTCTCTGGTCATGCCCTCCTTCTGGTTCATTCTACGCACACCTGTTTCCAATCAGCACCTCATCACCTGGATGTATTTAAGCTCCTCTGTTCCCTTGTCATTTGTCAGATTGATGTGCCTAGTGCCTTCTCCTCAGCTCTGTTTGTATTCTCGACCTGCTTGCCTCTTGTGTGTTTTGACTACCTGCCTGGATCATCGACCACACCTTTGCCTGATGTTTTGGTTTTGTTATTCTTGTTGGACTGCTTTACTGTGTACCAGACCCCGTTTACTCTTTCAGTAAACTGCTTTTACCTACAGAGCTTGTTGTCTGAGTGCTTGCGTCAAGCCATTCCAGTTATCCAGACCTGATAGATCAATCTGGCCAACAATGGACGCAGCGGACGTGATGCCTTTCCAGCTTGCAGTATGCCACCACAGTAAGCAGCTTGCCCAGCAAGAGGATTGGCTCGCCGCTCTCAGCACTGGCCTCGGTGACCTAGCTCAGCGACAGGACACCTTCATGTCCTCCGTAAATTCTCATTTAGAACAACTCCTGTCGAATTTTCTACTCAGGCCAGCCCAGACTTTGTCACCACTTCCGCCTGCCACCTCCTCGGCTTCCGCCTGCACCCAACTTTCCCGTCCGGAGCGCTTCTCCGGACAGAAGGGTGACATCATGCCCTTTATCACGCAGTCTGAGTTGCATTATGAACTAATGTCCAGTATGTTTCCGTCTGACAAGACGAAGATACCATTCATGATCTCCCATCTGTTGTTATTATCTATCGTCCACCTGGTCGTTACTGTGAGTTTCTCTGTGAATTTTCAGACCTTTTGTCTGACTTAGTGCTTAGGTCAGATAAGATAATTATAGTGGGCGATTTTAACATCCACACAGATGCTGAGAATGACAGCCTCAACACTGCATTTAATCTATTATTAGACTCTATTGGCTTTGCTCAAAAAGTAAATGAGTCCACCCACCACTTTAATCATATCTTAGATCTTGTTCTGACTTATGGTATGGAAATAGAAGACTTAACAGTATTCCCTGAAAACTCCCTTCTGTCTGATCATTTCTTAATAACATTTACATTTACTCTGATGGACTACCCAGCAGTGGGGAATAAGTTTCATTACACTAGAAGTCTTTCAGAAAGCGCTGTAACTAGGTTTAAGGATATGATTCCTTCTTTATGTTCTCTAATGCCATATACCAACACAGTGCAGAGTAGCTACCTAAACTCTGTAAGTGAGATAGAGTATCTCGTCAATAGTTTTACATCCTCATTGAAGACAACTTTGGATGCTGTAGCTCCTCTAAAAAAGAGAGCTTTAAATCAGAAGTGCCTGACTCCGTGGTATAACTCACAAACTCGTAGCTTAAAGCAGTAACCCGTAAGTTGGAGAGGAAATGGCGTCTCACTAATTTAGAAGATCTTCACTTAGCCTGGAAAAAGAGTCTGTTGCTCTATAAAAAAGCCCTCCGTAAAGCTAGGACATCTTTCTACTCATCACTAATTGAAGAAAATAAGAACAACCCCAGGTTTCTTTTCAGCACTGTAGCCAGGCTGACAAAGAGTCAGAGCTCTATTGAGCTGAGTATTCCATTAACTTTAACTAGTAATGACTTCATGACTTTCTTTGCTAACAAAATTTTAACTATTAGAGAAAAAATTACTCATAACCATCCCAAAGACGTATCGTTATCTTTGGCTGCTTTCAGTGATGCCTGTATTGGTTAGACTCTTTCTCTCCGATTGTTCTGTCTGAGTTATTTTCATTAGTTACTTCATCCAAACCATCAACATGTTTATTAGACCCCATTCCTACCAGGCTGCTCAAGGAAGCCCTACCATTATTTAATGCTTCGATCTTAAATATGATCAATCTATCTTTGTTAGTTGGCTATGTACCACAGGCTTTTAAGGTGGCAGTAATTAAACCATTACTTAAAAAGCCATCACTTGACCCAGCTATCTTAGCTAATTATAGGCCAATCTCCAACCTTCCTTTTCTCTCAAAAATTCTTGAAAGGGTAGTTGTAAAACAGCTAACTGATCATCTGCAGAGGAATGGTCTATTTGAAGAGTTTCAGTCAGGTTTTAGAATTCATCATAGTACAGAAACAGCATTAGTGAAGGTTACAAATGATCTTCTTATGGCCTCGGACAGTGGACTCATCTCTGTGCTTGTTCTGTTAGACCTCAGTGCTGCTTTTGATACTGTTGACCATAAATTTTATTACAGAGATTAGAGCATGCCATAGGTATTAAAGGCACTGCGCTGCGGTGGTTTGAATCATATTTGTCTAATAGATTACAATTTGTTCATGTAAATGGGGAATCTTCTTCACAGACTAAAGTTAATTATGGAGTTCCACAAGGTTCTGTGCTAGGACCAATTTTATTCACTTTATACATGCTTCCCTTAGGCAGTATTATTAGACGGTATTGCTTAAATTTTCATTGTTACGCAGATGATACCCAGCTTTATCTATCCATGAAGCCAGAGGACACACACCAATTAGCTAAACTGCAGGATTGTCTTACAGACATAAAGACATGGATGACCTCTAATTTCCTGCTTTTAAACTCAGATAAAACTGAAGTTATTGTACTTGGCCCCACAAATCTTAGAAACATGGTGTCTAACCAGATCCTTACTGTGGATGGCATTACCCTGACCTCTAGTAATACTGTGAGAAATCTTGGAGTCATTTTTGATCAGGATATGTCATTCAAAGCGCATATTAAACAAATATGTAGGACTGCTTTTTTGCATTTACGCAATATCTCTAAAATCAGAAAGGTCTTGTCTCAGAGTGATGCTGAAAAACTAATTCATGCATTTATTTCCTCTAGGCTGGACTATTGTAATTCATTATTATCAGGTTGTCCTAAAAGTTCCCTAAAAAGCCTTCAGTTAATTCAAAATGCTGCAGCTAGAGTACTGACGGGGACTAGAAGGAGAGAGCATATCTCACCCATATTGGCCTCTCTTCATTGGCTTCCTGTTAATTCTAGAATAGAATTTAAAATTCTTCTTCTTACTTATAAGGTTTTGAATAATCAGGTCCCATCTTATCTTAGGGACCTCGTAGTACCATATCACCCCAATAGAGCGCTTCGCTCTCAGACTGCAGGCTTACTTGTAGTTCCTAGGGTTTGTAAGAGTAGAATGGGAGGCAGAGCCTTCAGCTTTCAGGCTCCTCTCCTGTGGAACCAGCTCCCAATTCAGATCAGGGAGACAGACACCCTCTCTACTTTTAAGATTAGGCTTAAAACTTTCCTTTTTGCTAAAGCTTATAGTTAGGGCTGGATCAGGTGACCCTGAACCATCCCTTAGTTATGCTGCTATAGACTTAGACTGCTGGGGGGTTCCCATGATGCACTGTTTCTTTCTCTTTTTGCTCTGTATGCACCACTCTGCATTTAATCATTAGTGATCGATCTCTGCTCCCCTCCACAGCATGTCTTTTTCCTGGTTCTCTCCCTCAGCCCCAACCAGTCCCAGCAGAAGACTGCCCCTCCCTGAGCCTGGTTCTGCTGGAGGTTTCTTCCTGTTAAAAGGGAGTTTTTCCTTCCCACTGTAGCCAAGTGCTTGCTCACAGGGGGTCGTTTTGACCGTTGGGGTTTTACATAATTATTGTATGGCCTTGCCTTACAATATAAAGCGCCTTGGGGCAACTGTTTGTTGTGATTTGGCGCTATATAAAAAAATTGATTGAAAATTGATTGATTGATCTGTCCGGCCGGGCTGCGGTGTGGGCTACCGCGGAGTGGAGCCGTCAGTCGCCATCTTGCTCCTCCCTCCGAGCATTCACCGCAGTGCTTCAGCAGGTATTCCATGCAGATGCAGGCATCCATGCAGGCATTCCGATGCAGCTCGGCCGCACGCACCTGTCTCAAGAGGAATGTCAATGCAGACGGGACGGCGGCCTTTGTTTTTACTGTGGCCAGTCGGGTCATGTGATTTCTTCTTGTCCAGTCAGGGGTGCATCTGCTAGGTCCCAAGCCTCCGTGCGTGTGAGTCACAGTTCAATTTCTCTCTCGGACTCTCAGAATGCCATTCCAGCTAAATTGGAATCTGATCAGGACATTAAAATGGTGCATGCTTTTGTGGACTCTGGCTCTGATGCTAATTTGATGCTATCCTCTCTCGCCAGGTCCCTGCACCTTAGATTGTTTCGCCTCTCACAACCTCTGGTGGTCAGGGCAGCAGATGGCCACAAACTCGGCCAAATCACACACACAACCCAGTCAGTCTGTCTTACTGTAAATGAGAACGATGTGGAGTCAATCAGTTTCTTTGTTCTCGATAATATGACTCACTCAGTAATTCTGGGGCATCCCTGGCTGGAACAGCACTGTCCAAACATCAAATGGGTTAATGGTACGGGGTGGAGCACTTCCTGCTCTGGGAAGTGTCTAACCCCCTCCTCGCCATGGTCGTCATCCTTACCTTCTGATTTGGCGGGGGTTCCAGATTGTTATCATGAGTTAGCTGCCGTATTTAGCAAGGCTAAAGCTAAGTCGCTCCCACCTCATCAGGCTTATGATTGTGCAATTGATTTGCTACTGGGAACCAGTCCCCGCGGGGAAAGTTCTATTCGCTGTCTGCGACTGAACGCACCACCATGCAGGAGTACATTCAAGAATCGCTTGATGCTGGTTTAATTTGGCCCTCTTCATCTCCCGCAGGTGCAGGATTTTTCTTTGTGGAGAACAAGATAACACGCTTCAGCCCTGTATTGATTAACGGGGGTTAAATGACATAACAGTCAAGAACCGTTACCCTTTACCCTTGATGTCTTCTGCTTTTGAGTCTCTAGAAGGCGCCAAAATATTTACTAAATTGGATCTACAAAACACCTATCATTTGGTCAGAATCAAACAAGGGGATGAGTGGAAGACAGCGTTTAACACTCCTACTGGTCACTACGAATATCTGGTAATGCAGTTTGGGCTTACTAATGCACCAGCCATCTTCCAGAACCTGGTAAATGATGTACTGTGGGAATACCTAAATAAATTTGTATTTGTGTACTTGGATGATATATTGATCTTCTCTCCCGACCTAGAAACACACACTGAGCATGTGCGGACTGTGTTACAAACTCTCTTACGGAACGAATTGTATGTCAAGGCAGAGAAATGTGAATTTCACAAATCCACAGTGTTGTTTTTGGGGTTTGTTATTGCTGAGGGAAAGATCCAAATAGACCCCAACAAAGTTGCAGCGGTACATGATTTGACGGTACCTTGTAGTCACAAGGACATTCAGAAATTTTTGGGCTTTGCCAGTTCTATCGTAAGTTCATCCGAAACTTTAGTTCTGTGGCCGCTCCACTCTACAGTGTGACCTTATCATTACGGGCGTTCAAGTGGACTCTGGAGTGTGACGAGGCCTTCAGAGTCCTAAAGCAACTGTTTACCGAAGCCCCCATGCTACTCTTTCCTGACCCCGCACAGCAGTTCATGGTAGAAGTCAATGCTTCGGATGTGGGTTTGGGAGCTATCCTGTCCCAGATGTGCCTGGGATGTGCAGACAGACGGTTACATCCCTGTGCTTTCCTGTCTCGCAAATTGTCATCTGCGGAGTGCAATTATAGCATCGGCGACCAGGAACTGCTAGCGGTTAAGGTGGCCTTGGAGGAGTGGCAACACTGGCTCGAAGGGGCACAAATACCGCTTTTGGTTTACACAGATCATAAGAATCTGTCTTATTTACGTACAGCCAAACATTTGAACGCTCGTCAGGCATGGTGGGCCATCTTTTACAGTCGATTTGATTTTGTTATTAATTAACGGCCTGGGTCGAAGAATGGAAAGCCTGATCAATCAATCAATCAATCAATTTTTTTTATATAGCGCCAAATCACAACAAACAGTTGCCCCAAGGCGCTTTATATTGTAAGGCAAGGCCATACAATAATTATGTAAAACCCCAACGGTCAAAACGACCCCCTGTGAGCAAGCACTTGGCTACAGTGGGAAGGAAAAACTCCCTTTTAACAGGAAGAAACCTGCAGCAGAATCAGGCTCAGGGATTATGAGGCTCAGGCTGATGAATTATCTAGGAAGTACGATAACTCCAACGCGCTGGTAGATCCAGGTAACATTTTGCCCCCTTCCTGTTTGGTTTCTACCATCACATGAGAGATTGCATCTCGTGTTAGAGCCGCTCTGGAGACGGAATCTATTCTGGCCGATTGTCCAACCAGGAAGTTGTTCGTTCTAGGTTCTCTTAGATGGGAGGTTATCGAGTGTGGTCACAGTAAGTGGTTTTTCTTGCCACCAGGGTGTTAAGAAGACTATGTTTGTGCTTCAACAATGGTTTTGGTGTCCGCATATGTTAGATGATGTTAATGAGTTTGTGAATGCCTGTCAGGTCTGTGCCATGCATAAATCCTCAACTTGCCCTCCTGCTGGTTCACTATTACCATTGTCTATTCCCAGACAACCATGGACACATATTTCATTGGATTTCGTCACTGGACTCCCTCCTTCTAAAGGACATATGGTAATATTGACTGTTGTTGATTGTCTTTCCAAAATGTGTCATTTTGTGCCTTTGCCAAAACTGCCTTCTGCCAAAGAGCTGGCTGAGATTATACTCACTCATGTATTTTGTCTCCATGGTTTTCCTCAGGACATCGTCTCAGACCGGGGTCCACAGTTTGTTTCTAGGTTCTGGAGGGAATTTTGCTGTCTCATTGGGGCCACCTCCAGTCTAACGTTCGGCTACCATCCACAGGCTAATGGTCAGACCGAACATTTGAACCAAGAGTTAGAAAAAGGTCTTCATATTCCATGTTCTAAGCACCCGTCCACCTGGTCCACACAGTTATCATGCATAGAGTTAGCACACAACAGTCTTCCATCTGCGTCCTCTGGGTTTTCACCATTTCATGTTGTCTTTGGTCACCAGCCTTCCTTGTTTCCACCTACTGTTCTACGATCCCCAGTTCTGTCTGCTCTCAGTCTAGTCATTAGGTGCCAACAAACCTGGGAGCAAGCTCGGCGAGCCCTGGGCCATTCCTCGGCTCTCTACAAAGAGGCGGCTGACTGTAGACATTTAGCGGCTCCTGTATACTCTGTTGGTCAGAAGCTTTGGTTGTCCACCCACCATTTGCCCCTCCGTGGGACTCCACGTAAACTGTCTCCCAGGTTTGTTGGTCCGTTCCCCATCACTAAGGTCATCAATCCTGTTTTGGTTCGGCTCCGGTTACCCAACTCCATGCGCATTCACCCTACTTTTCACGTCAGTCACATTAAGCCATTTAGGTCCAGCCTGTTGTGCTCTCCGGCCATTCCCCCACCCACCGCCCAGTGGGTGGATGGGGGGCCTGTTTTCTGTCCATCAGCTGCTCGATTCATGCTGTCAGGGCCGGGGGGTGCAGTATTTGGTTGACTGGGAGGGTTACGGTCCAGAGTAGCGGTTGTGGGTTCCCTCCCATTTTATACTGGACCCCGGTCTCATTCGTGATTTTCATTCGGCTAGTCCCGCTGCTCCTGGGCCCTCTGGAGTCAGACTCTTGGGGGGGGGGGGGGGGGGGGGGGTACTGTCAGGATTGGGCTTTTGTTGCTGTTCTTTTTGTCTTGGTTTGTTGGTTCTGTTATGTTTAGTCTCTTGTTGGCATTTTTCTGTTGGGTCTGTCTGTCCCTTTCTCTCTTGTCTGTCTCTGCTGATTCGTGGTGGTGGGCGTTTCCCTCACTCTCTGGTCATGCCCTCCTTATGGTTCATTCTACGCACACCTGTTCCCAATCAGCACCTCATCACCTGGGTGTATTTAAGCTCCTCTGTTCCCTTGTCATTTGCCAGATTGATGCGCCTAGTGCCTTCTCTACAGCTCTGTTTGTATTCTCGACCTGCTTGCCTCTTGTGTGTTCTGACTACCTGCCTGTGTCCTCGACCATGCCTTTGCCTGATGTTTTTGGTTTTGTTATTCTTGTTGGACTTCTTTACTGTGTACCGGACCCCATTTACTGTTTCAGTAAACTGCTTTTACCTACAGAGCTTGTTGTCTGAGTCCTGCATTTGCATCCAGCCATTCCAGTTATCCAGACCTGATAGGACCGGAGTCATTTCTGTGATTAAAAGACCGACCATTTATTTTTTTCACACCATGTTCGAACTCGCACCTGCAGCCTGACGTGCACCTGTTAAATCAAACACAAAAGGCTATGATTTGACACTTATCTGCTTTTAATCCTTCATCTGCCATCATAATAGTTTGTATTGCGCGCATGCTGATAAATAGATCAGAAAAGTCCACATCACATTTACAGCACAAAGTTGGAAAAAGGGGAAAATATACAGCTTACCTTTGATTTGGAGGTGAAGACTGTAGAAAGAAAAACTTGTTGAGGATCAAATTAGTCCAGAATAAAGGAAAATCCAGAGATGGAGAACTTTAAAATTGTCACACACGTTATTGCATGACACAGAGTTACAGAGATGCTGTTTTAAATTTTCATTTCGTTAAATGAAACATCATAAATCGTAAGTTTATATAAATTTTATAGCTAAATTTTATAGTGTTTCAATGATGAAAACAAGTGGATTTATATGCGTTCCAGTGTAGACCCCAAGGAACTGGTGGTTGGTCGTCCCCATGGTAGAGTTGGTTTCATCACTAACAGGCTCCCAGATTTAACATACAAACCATTAAGCATGGATAGTGACCACGTCCTTGGTGTACAGGTGATATGTAATGGCCAGGTGGTGTTCACCGTCCTTGGTGCATATTTCCCATTTTTTAATGATGCACATAATCAAATCGAGTTGCACATTGAAACGTTCAGTGTCGTTCAGGGAGCTATTGATGGAGTCTCCAGTCCCTTTGTTATTATGGGTGATATGAATGCTCCGCTGCCGTGTCATACTCAGTTGATGAGACACTGGTATAGACATCATCCGTTCAACACCCATAGTTATATCCTGCATGATTTTTTTTATCTGGCAATGATTTATTAGTGTCGAATTTTATGTATCCACAAAATAGTGATTATACCTATTTTAACTCGATTAGTCATTCATATATTGACCATGTTTTTATACCTTCATATTTTAGTACCAAGGTTAGGGGTTGTAGAATTTTAGATGAGCTTGATACGAATACCAGTGATCATTATCCTCTTTCTGTATGTGTCAGACTTGATGTAGAGGTTAACCATGGTGTTGTCAGTAATGCTTTGGGCAGGGTACCATCGTATCCCAGGGTAAACTGGTGTGACGCCCTGATCTGTGACCAGTACCAGCATTAAGGTCACAGACCTGGCCAGCCATGTATCGCTGATGGATGTTTCCCGTGTGATGTCACTTCATGACCCTCAGGTCACCGTCAACTCTGTGTGCGATAGACTGTGCCGCCTCATCCACAGTGCTTGCGCCAAGACCTCCGGGAAGCAGCCTCATCATTGTGGCAAATTTAAGGCCAAGAGCTGGTGGAACTGTGATTGCACCATCACCAGAGACAGGCAGAGGTTTTGGTTTCGGCTCTGGAAGTTGTGCGATAGGCCCTGTGACAGACAGGTATATTCCGCTTATAAGGCTGCCAAGAAAGCGTACCGGAATGCTTGTCAGATTGCTATGAACACTGAACTCCGTGGCCTGATGCATGAATTGAACCATCTCTATAATGGTGGTAACCTGAGGCATTTTTGGAATACAGTCCGGTGAACCTGACACAGCAACACTTCCTGTAATGATATTTCCATCATCCGGTTAGAGAACCACTTACGGGACAAGTTTCAGGCCAACGACTTGACCCACAGTGAGGTGCGAGAGCGTGCGTGCGCTAAGGTGGACGTCATGGCGACCGTGGCCAGGGACAAGGTGATCTCCACTGTAAAGCGTTGCAACGGCGACCTCAACCCTGGCTGCATTCCCGGACTGGATGACATTACCTCTGAGCACCTGAAGTATGCCCTGGACAGCCATGTTCCCACCCTCCTCAGTGGTGTGCTGATGTTATGTGTCCAGCTTCATATCGTTCCAGATGCATTTTGCTATGGATTGCTGATCCCGCTCCCGAAGAAGCCGACGCTTGACCCGTCAGACCCGGCTAACTACCGACCCATCACTGTGTTGTCCACTCTCTCGAAGGTTCTGGAGCTACACATCTTGGATATCACCAGACATTATCAGTTCAGTGATCTTCAGTTTGGGTTCACTGGAGGACACAGCACCAACATGGCAGCAGTGTTGGCGAATGACGTGGTGACGTACTACAAGTCTAGAGGATCACCGGTGTACGCTTGCTCCCTCGACGCCCAGGGCGCTTTCGATGCTGTGCCACATGAGATACTTTTTCGCAAGGCCATGGGCATCGTTCCAGATTGCTCCTGAGCTACGATGGTATCTTGGTTTAAGTCGATTAGCGTACAGATTAAGTGGAGTGAGCACTTATCGGGACCTATCAGTATTGAGAGAGGTGGTTTAATCTCACCTTTTTTGTTTAACTGTTTTTATAAAGACCTCATGGATAGATTGCCCTGTATTGTAGGAGGAATATGCATTGGTGGTGAATCATACAGTGTGTTTTGTTATGCCGACGACCTACTGGTGTGCAGTCTCACTGTGTCGGGCCTTCAAACACTAACTGATTGTGCTAATGATTATGTGTCAAGTCATGCCTTATCTTTCAACTCGGCCTAAACTGAATGTATTGTTTTGGGTGAATGCCATTTTGTACAGAAGCCCTAGTGGAATCTTGAAGGCAGTACTCTTAGTCATTGTGATGTGATACAGAATCTGGGTATTTCATTGTCTCACACTGATCCGAACGCACATGTCACACAGCGTATCAATGTGTGTCGTAAATCGTTTTACAGTGTACAGGGTACAGGTCTCAATAATTGTGTGACACATATTAAATGTGCATTGTATGTATGGAATACCGCTATCAGGCCTGTGCTGTTATATGGAATGAATACGGTTGATGTGAGCAAAAGGTCCCTGGGTGATGCTGAGAAACTACAAGGAAAGTTAGTTAAGGCAGTGGTTAGTGTACATAAATTCTGTAGAACAACCCGTTCTTAATGCAATGGGTATATCATGGTTAGAGAATTCGACTGACATTTCTAACCTTGATTTGATTAGCTCAATTTTTATGTCCACCTCACGTGCATGGCTATTTTATTTGCATTTATTGAATTTGTCTTATTTGGATTTGAACGTATCTAGTCAGAAGGGACTTTTGTCCCGTGTCTACTCTATTTGTTGTAAACGTGACAATTTTCTATGATACATTTTTGATCCTAAATATTCCTCCAGTGTCAGGTCAAATCTGAAAAGATCTAGTCATGTGTCTGATGTCCTGACAGACAGCGTTTGAATTTTATTGTCCAGCTGTGACCCTTATGACAAATGTATTCTAAATATGTTATTGATTCCATTTTAATTTTTGTCACTTATATTTACTGCTTGTTATGTGAATATTTGTTATCTTCTTCTGGAGGCAAATAAATTTTTTATTATTATTATTATTATTATTATATTTTATTTTTATTTTATTTGCACCAGTACCTGGATGTGTTGCTGTATGTGATTAAATGATTTAAAAAAAATGCTGAAAACATAAAAGGTTCATTCAGTAGTTCAACGCAGTTGGAACCAAAATGGCGCCATGTTCTGAGTTGATGCCACTCTCCACACACAGAGCAGGCTGACCCCGCCTCCTGCAGAAAGCAGGAGACCGAGAGAGACTCGTTGAAATACTGGGGACAGATGGAAACATACAAGGCAATATATAGGCCTACTGAGCACATTCACTTGCTAATGAGCTGAGCTAACTTTCCAATGGTTTGGGAACTGTTGTATGGAAGCCGAGAAGGCCACGCAACAGCAACTACATTTACGCCAATGGGGTGACACTGAAATAAAACTGAGAGAATGTCATTTTAAAAATTGCTTTGTGAGTTTTTAAATGATTTTGAATCATTAAGGATATGAATTGTTATTCTGACATACAACCCCAATTCCAATGAAGTTGGCACATTGTGTGAAATGTAAATAAAAACAGAATACAATGATTTGCAAATCCTCTTCAATGTATATTCAATTGAATACACCACAAAGACAAGATATTTAATGTTCACACTAATAAACTTTATTGTTTTTGTGTACATTTTTGCTCATTTTGAAATGGATGACTGCAACACGTTTCAAAAAAGCTGGGACAGGGGCAACAAAAGACTGGGAAAGCTGAATGCTCAGAGAACACCTGTTTGGAACATTCCACAGGTGAACAGGTTAATTGGAAACAGGTGAGTGTCATGATTGGGTGTCAAAAGAATTCTAAAGAATTGTAAATATACTTATCAATTATTAATGTCTTTGATTCTGTCTTTCATCTATCTATCTATCTATCTATCTATCTATCTATCTATCTATCTATCTATCTATCTATCTATCTATCTATCTATCTATCTATCTATATATATATATATATATATATATATATATATATATATATATATACGAGGTCTATTAGAAAAGTATCCGACCTTATTATTTTTTTCAAAAACCATATGGATTTGAATCACGTGTGATTACATCAGACATGCTTGAACCCTCGTGGGCATGCGAGAGTTTTTTTATGCCTGTCGGTTACGTCATTCGCCTGTGGGCAGTCTTTGAGTGAGGAGTGGCCCACCCTCTCGTCGTTTTTTCCATTGTTTAGGAATGGCTCAGAGACTGCTGCTTTGTTTGATAAAATTTTTTTCAAAACTGTAAGGCACAACTGAGTGGACACCATTCAATAAATTCAGCTGGTTTTCGGTAAAAATTTTAACGGCTGATGAGAGATTTTGGTCTGGTAGTGTCGCCGTAAGGACAGCCCACAGCGCCTGACGGCGATCTGCGCTTCGTGGTGGCAGTGTCTCGCCGTTTCAAGTTGAAAACTTCCACATTTCAGGCTCTGTTGACCCAGGAAGTCGTCAGAGAACAGAGAACTTTCAGAAGAAGTCGGCATGAGGAGTTTATTCGGACATTCCATTGTTAACGGACATTTTGTAATGAAAGAACGTGCGGGCAGAGTCGCATGTCGGGCCGGACCCGACCGCGGGGGGTCGCGACAGGAAAAACACCTCCGTGTTGGAAACCTTAACGGACAAGTTGGAACATGCCCAAGCTGTTAAACAATTTCTCAGTTACTCACTTGTTGAAAGCCATCAAAAGCCGCCTGAATGTTACAAATGGTTTTCAACACGGAGGTGTTTTTCCTGTCGCGGCGCACACAGATTTGCTGAGTCGTCACGGAAATGACTTGGCGAATTTGCGCGCACCTCATTCATTAAAAAATGTCCTTAAACAGTGAAATGTCCACATAAAGTCCTCATGCCGGCCTCTTCTGAATCTTCTCTGTTCTCTCACGACGTCCTGGGTGAATTAAGCCTTAAATTAGGATGTTTTCAAGTCGAAACAGGCCGACGACGGCGCCTGGAAGCGCTGCAGGACGTCCCGCTCCATGGGAAGTCCTTACACCGACAGAAACACCCCATAATCTCTCATCAGCCGTTAAACTTTTCACCGAAAACCAGCTTAATTTCTCGAATAGTGTCCACTCGGATATTCCTCACAGGTCCAGAAAAAATTTTAATAAAGCAACACGCGCCGTCTCGAGCAACGTGTGAAACAAAGGAATTCAGCCGAGAATTCGCACGAGGGTTCAAGCATGATTGGTGTAATCGCATTTCATTCAAATCCATATATTTAAAAAAAAATAAAATAAAAGGGTCGGTTTATTATCTAAGAGACCTCGTATATATATATATATATATATATATATATATATATATATATATAGATGTAGTGTGTCTATGTGATTTTGCTTGATATTACTTTCCAAGTTAACCACTGAACTACTCACACGGTAAAATGACCTTCTGCTGACTTGAGGAGTGTGAGAGCGTAAATCTTGTTTAACTGAGCACAGATGTACATTTTAATTAACAGATCAGCCTTGAGCAGGAAAGTTGCGGCTTGCACACCAGCTCAGGGCTGGTCCTGTTTTGTCTCTGTTAGAGAATAATTCCATATCTATGTGAGAACAGACTGTGAGACTCCAAGGTGTTTTGTGTTGTTTTCTGCATATGCCTGTATGCAATTTTGCTTCAATAAATGCAGGAGGTGAGTGGGCGGGCCCTTCAGAGCTGACTGGCGAGTGGTGACAAGGGGTCATGCCCGCCGGCTCTCTCCTGCGCAGGAAAGAAATTCAGCGTTTCTATTTGGTCATTCTCTGTGATAATTTGAGCTGTTTATTTTAGCAGGTTCAACTCTGACATTTCATGCTCCTTCTGAGCCAGATGCCAACAGACCTGGGAGTCGTCAGCCCGTGACGGAGGATCCCGTTACAGACCGCGGCCGGGACTACATCCCACTGGAGAGACCCTTTCCGGGAGCGGACTCCCTGACAGGTCGGCGCTGATCAGGGTGAAGGCATTCGAATTTCAGCGACAGAGACTGACCACGGGTGAGAACTGTTTTTCTTGGTACCTTGTAATGTCTTTACAGCATGTGACTGGGGAGGTCAGCGCGTAGGAAAGAGACTGCTTTCGGGTCCGGAACAGCGCGTAAAATCTGTACAGTGTCGGGTCGGTAAAACCTTCGGTGGGCGGGCCGTAAAATTCTGGGATAAACACTTTCCCTTAATATTGTCCACAGGAAATATTAAAAATGGTTGGAGTTAAAGTGTGATAACAGCGGAGTAAAAAAGACGTAACAGCTGAGGTGTGGTAACAGCGGTGTGAATCTGTATGAATGAGTGTCTGCAACTAAATTGCGGGTGGCGTGACATCTGTCTAACCAACAGACAAAAACAAAGCCACTGATCTGCGAAGTAAGTTGTGAACATTCTATTTTGCACCACACCTGTTTGGAAGCCCATTAACCTGAAAAGAAGCCTTAAGCAAGGTCACCCACCTGTCTGAGGTAGAAGCAGTGACACTTTTCAGGCTGATCGGTGACCAAGCAGTAAAAAGGAAACAACTCGTATGTCGTGTTGGCTGTGGGAACAACAACAATTACCCATTTTAGCCGTTTGTAGGGTTATCTCTTAGGGAGATCCAAAGACCCCCCTCAAATAATTCAAGCGCGGTCCTTTATCCACCTTTAAATGATGTTGGAGCTCCAGCAAGTATACCTGCTCAGCCTTCCCCACCTCCATATTCTCATCAGATAACAGATGACAGATCACCACCTGTGTTACAACACTACACTGAAGAGCCTCCTTCTCCGACCCCTCTAACAATGTTGAGGGGTGGTAAAGTCATTACCACCAGACAGCGCATCTCATGCAAACACAAGAATGTGGCTAGCCAAGTCAGCCCCTCCCCTGAGGTGTTCTGAGCCTTCCTTGTTTACATAACAGAAGTAGCTCTCCACAGGGGATCTTGGGGTCATTTGACTCTCCGTGGACTTTACAGGTAGAAGAGAAAAGCTTGGACCTCCCAGTGTTAATTTTGCAGCACCTTCTGCATGGAATCAGCTTCAGAATGAATTACAGTTGAAGAAGTTGGTCTCATTTGATTTGTTTAAAGGTTTTTTAAAGGACCTTGCAGAAAGGCAGTCTGTCCGTCACTGTTTTTAAATTGATTCAGGTTTGATCCCAGGTTTTTATGATGACGTTGTTTGATTATGTTGAGTGAAAGTGTGTCTATGTATTTATTTGTACATGTTTTTGTATTTATTTGTAACCGCATTGCTACCACTTGCCAGGACACTCTTGTAAAATAGATTTTTGATCTCAATGAGTGTTTATCCTGGTTAAATAAAGGTTTGATGATGATGATGATGATGATAAACTGTCCCCTGGATTTGATCAAAAATATGATGAAAGATTACAGAAATGCTCATCAGCCCTGCTGTCACTGTTGTACATGTTTTCTGACGGTCAGGGCACAATTGGAGTGGGAGTGCACATTCCCAAGGATGCTATGACATGTTTTGATGGATATTCTGATCCTCACATCTCCCTGGCAAAAACACCTGATGCTCCATGGTCTGATGTAGGGATATTTGTGACAAAATGTATGGCCGCAAGGGACTAGACTCTAATAAAAGATGGAGAAGAATACAGTCCCGGACTGGATGCTTAACTGGATTGTTGCAGCACATGCCGCAACTCATATGCATGGAGACCCTACACAAAGGTGAATCATATATTCACTGTCAGAAAGTGATGACAATGACTTAACCCCAAATGCCCAAATTTGGGGTTCCCAAATGCCTATGGTCTCAGGGACCTGTAGGATTGATAAAAGGAACACAACCAATTCCTATACGACCTAAAACTGAATACAGACCTTGTATGCGACAGTATCCCTTAAAACCTGATGCTGTTGAAGGTATAAAGCCTGTAATTGAGGCTTTGCTGTCTGCAGGAGTGTTGATTGAATGTCCAGACTCACCTTGCAATACACCAGTATTTCCTATGAAAACGCACCCTCCTCCATGGGATGGAGAATGGTACAAGACCTTCAGGCTGTCAATGCTGCTGTGTTCCAAAGGGCCCCATGTGTTCCAGATCCACACACACTGCTGAACTCCTTGAATCCCCAAGCCAAATGGTTTCCATTAGTAGATATAAGCAATGCATTTTTCTCTATTCCTATTCACGAAGATAGTCAATTTTGGTTTGCTTTCACATTTGAGGGGAAAAGATACACATATACCAGACTGCCCGAGGGTTTTGCTGAAAGCCCTACTTTTTTCACAAGCTATGGCTAGCAATTTTGTAAATTTATTCCACCTAATGGAAGCCAAATATTACTGTATGTTGATGATATTTTAGTAGCATCAGAGACAAAGGAGGCCTGTACTCGAGACACTTTGCTTTACTGACTTTTTTGGCTCAGAACGGTCATAAAGCCAGTAAGAATAAACTCCAGTATTGTCAGTCACAAGTAAAATATTTAGGACACAATCTCAGTGCAGGTGGCCGCACTATTCTTGAAGATAGAAAAAAAGCCATTCTGCTTGCTCCTAAACCACTTACAAAAAATACACTCAACAAAAATATAAACGCAACACTTTTGGTTTTGCTCCCATTTTGTATGAGATTAACTCAAAGATCTAAAACTTTTTCCACATACACAATATCACCATTTCCCTCAAATATTGTTCACAAACCAGTCTAAATCTGTGATAGTGAGCACTTCTCCTTTGCTGAGATAATCCATCCCACCTCACAGGTGTGCCATATCAAGATGCTGATTAGACACCATGATTAGTGCACAGGTGTGCCTTAGACTGCCCACAATAAAAGGCCACTCTGAAAGGTGCAGTTTTATCACACAACACAATGCCACAGATGTCACAAGATTTGAGGGAGCGTGCAATTGGCATGCTGACAGCAGGAATGTCAACCAGAGCTGTTGCTCGTGTATTGATGTTCATTTCTCTACCATAAGCCATCTCCAAAGGCGTTTCAGAGAATTTGGCAGTACATCCAACCAGCCTCACAACCGCTGTATAATAAATGTTATTGTGCTGTTTTGCACCTGTCTTAACGTAACCCTGAGAATTTAATTTTGTTTTAGCACTCTGGGGTCAGTCTGAACTGGGAGCGAAGAGCTGGATGTATTACACTGATAGCACGACTTTGTTTTCGTAGCCACTAACGACTGGGAGTGAAGCATGCTGGGATCATTCTGAACTGGGAGTGAAGAACTGCTTTTACTATATCTTTGAAATAACTTTCAGATGCCTGTTGATTAAAGAAATTATGTGCGCCAGGGAGGTTGAGTTGGCCACTCGCCCTCCCTTCGCGGACACACTAGAAAAGAGGGAGTAGAACCATGCTTCAACAGAGTCTGCTGCGGGTTAACGTACGAACGCCCAGCCGGTTGACAGGCGCACTCTGCTGAAGGTGTTGGCTCTCCACCTTAAAGGCGTCACGGTAAGAGAAAAATGCGCTGCAACCACTTGTGTTTGATGTAACTGCTTTTGTGGGGAATAAATATACGCCTTTTTATTCTAGCAAAATGCAGTCTGTGTGATCATTTCTGTGTGCCGATCTGACCGAACCTTGTGTTTCAAAAGATTTTTGGCGTTGTCGGCAGGATACGGTTACGCTCAGACTACACACAGAAATGTCTTGCTTTAGATTGGGAAAGAGAGATGCGGAGGTGGCATCTCAGCAGGAGTCTTGCTTTAGATTGGGAAAGAGAGATGCGGAGGTGGCATCTCAGCAGGAAGAAGTGGTCCCGGGGTGGGATGGGATCACTTTTAAGGAAATAGGCCAGCTTCTACGGCGACGTGGGGGACGCCCTGGGCCGTGGACTGGAGCGATTCCCACCGCGACTCCGCCAGTTTTATGTGAAATGTTAAAACGGGTGGAGGTTAAAGAGAAAGCTCCGTTGGGAGGTATTCATGAAATGATGTGGATTTGTGCAGAAGCCTGGAAAGAGCGGTTTTAACTTTAGATACAGTCCGCTCATCAGAATGTGCTAAATCACAAAAGGTGACAAGATTAGAACAACAAGTGAAGCAATTGGAAATTCAAGCCGAAGAAATAGACGGTGTACCAACTTCCTTCTTGGCTGAAAAATGTAAACAAAAAGGATTGAAAGTGACTTGTGTGTCAGGGATGCGCCCTGATATGTTTGAATTGGCCTCATTGTTGAAAGAAATTGTGCAGGGAGAAAAGAAAGGAGTGAAACCTAGTGCCCCTCCCCTACAGGAGGAGGAGGAGGAGGACTTTGATGATGATCTGGTGCAAATAGCTGCAGTCCGGAAAGGAAAGAAAGACAAAAAGAAGGGGAAAAATAAAAAAAGGCGTTCTTGGAGCTTTGACCCTTGCGAGGAAGATTAGGATGATGGTCAAACTCTTGTGGCCCGCCGAGAATTAAAACAATGGTTCACAAGTGATATTAGACCCCATGTGTGATTGGAAATATTTTGGAAAAAAATCAGTTCAAGTCACCTCGGCTTTAGTGGACACAGGAGCGGAGGCCTCATTGATTCATGGAAATCCAGAGAAAATGAAGGGACCTATAGTTCCCTTAACTGGATTAGGCGGACAATTGGTGTATGGAAAAAATATATCGATACCGCTTAAAATTGGAAATATGCCAATTAAAGTGTACACTGTAATAGTGACTCCAATTAATGAATGGATAATTGGCATGGATATTTTAGCTGGAATGACTTTGCATTTAGAACAGGGTAAATTTCAATTTGGGATAGCAAACATAAGAATGATCATAGTGGGAAAAGTAAAAATGAAACCTTTTCCCATTCCAGAGGCTACATGTGTGATTAATCAGAAACAATATCGTATTCCTGGAGGACAAGCAGAAATTACTGCAACCATAAAAGACTACTTGGAGGCAGGAGTTTTGAAACCAGTGACAACAAAATGGAATAATCCATTGTGGCCAGTCCGTAAATCGGATGGTACATGGAGAATGACTGTAGACTTTAGAGGTCTAAATAAACATACACCGGCTTTGACTTCAGCTGTACCTGATGCTGTGAGTATAATTGAACGAGTGCAACATCATAGTGGTACGTGGTATGCTGTTATAGATTTGGCCAATGCATTCTTTACCATACCAATCCCAGAGGATAGGATGGAACAGTTTGCATTTACGTGGGAAGGACGGCAATATACATTCACAAGATTGCCACAAGGATATTTACGCAGTCCCACTATTTGTCATAGAGTGGTGGCGGAGCATTTGGAACAGTTCCAGGTTCCAATGAGAATGATGATATCACATTACATTGATGACATTATGCTTCAAGAAGATACAGAAGCAGAAGTAGTGGAATATCTACCGAAATTAGTGACTCATATGAAATCATTTGGCTGGGAAATTAATCCAACAAAGATTCAGGGACCAGCTCAAACAGTGAAATTCTTAGGAATAGTTTGGAATAAAGGAGAGAGGGAAATCACACAAAAAGCTAAAGAGAGAATAGCTAACTTTCCAGTACCTCACAGTAAGACAGATGCACAACGATATATTGGTTTATTTGGATTTTGGAGACATCATATTCCACATTTAGGACAGATTTTGCAGCCTTTATATCGATGCACTAGAAAAAAAGAAGAGTTTGTATGGGGAGAGGAACAACAATGCTCATTTGATATGGCAAAGGAAGCCATACAACAAGCTGTGTCCTTAGGAAAAATGCAATCAGGACCAGTAGAACTTCAAGTGTCTGCTCTAAATGATTATGCTAATTGGAGCTTATGGCAAAAACAAAACAGGATACGAAAACCTTTAGGATTCTGGTCGAGAAAACTCCCGGACGCAGGTATGCGTTATACACCTTTTGAAAAACAGCTTTTAGCATGCTATTGGGCGTTGATTGAAACTGAATCACAAACGGTGGGACATGAAGTAATGATGAGGACACAGATACCTATTCTCTCATGGGTGATGAGTAATCCCACCACTCACCGAATAGGGACAGCTCAGGAGGCTAGTGTGATAAAATGGAAATGGTATGTGTCAGAGCGTGTAAAACCAGGTGAAAAAGGGGCGTCATTGCTGCATGAACAAGTAGCTGATGCTCCTGAGGAAGATGAGGAACCTTTTGAAGTTCAACCATTGGAGGAATCTCCTGTTAAAGCAGGAAAAAGGTGGGATGATTTGTCAGATGATGAGAAAAGTCGAGCATGGTTCACTGATGGTTCCTGTCAATATCAAGCAGGAAAAAGGCGATGGAAAGCAGGAGCTTTTAATCCACAATTAGGTCAGTCTCTGGAAGAATTAGGAGAAGGAAAAAGCAGTCAGTGGGCGGAGTTGAAGGCCGTGCATATGGTGGTCATGCAGGGAGGACCACAGGGCCTCCATATTTATACAGATTCATGATCAGTGACCCAAGGACTACTTACCTGGATGCCTACATGGCATGCCACTAATTGGAAAATACATTCTAAAGAAGTTTGGGGAAGAGAATTGTGGGAAGACATTTGGGAAAAGGCTAAAACAATTCCTATTACTGTGATGCATGTAGATGCACACACTAATGGACAAGACTCAGAAGCTTTATATAATAAAGCTGCAGATCAATTAGTAAAAGTAATGATTGAATTAAGACAATCCAGCCCAGGATTGGCTAGATGGACTCATGTCAAAGCAGGACATTGGGGGGTTCAAGGTACCCTAAAATGGGCCAGAGATCGAGGTATTGATCTAAAATTGGATGATGTGAAAACAGCAATCACTGAGTGTGAACAATGTCAACACCACCGGAAGGGTGTACCTCAACATTTGCATGGGCAGTTAAATCGTGGAAAAAGTCCTGGTCAAATTTGGCAGTTAGATTTTATTGGACCACTGCCCATGTCTAAGGGATGTAGACATGCATGCACTGCTGTAGATACATTTTCTGGGGTCTTGGTAGTGCATCCATGTAAATTTGCAAATCAAATGGCCACACTTAAGTGTTTAAAAATAATACAGCAGTATTATGGTTTGCCAGTACAGATTCAAACTGATAATGGCACTCACTTTACAGGAAATAAAGTGAAAGAGTGGGCCAAAGAACATCATGTTGAATGGATTTATCATATTCCCTATTACCCGCAAGCGGCGGGGTTAATAGAGCGAATGAACGGGCTTCTTAAAGAGACCCTACGGAAGCTGTCAAAAGATCGCACTATGCGACAATGGAAACAGGATTTGACCACTGCTGTGGATCAGCTGAACAATCGACCTTTAGGGTCGGGATCCACACCCTTGATAAGAATGATTTCAGGAGAAATGATAGAGCATACTACAGAAAGCATCAAAATGTGGAAAATTGATCCACAAGCGGAACTACCTGTCAGAGCAACTCCAGGCTCAGCAGGACTAGACTTAAGAACATTGACTACTGTCACATTGGTACCTGACCAAATTCAAGTGGTAAAAACAGGACTAGGCCTACAGTGTCCGAAGGGCACATATGGGCATGTCCTGCCACGTAGTGGTCTATCACTCAAAGGGCTAACTATTCAAGCCGGAGTGATAGATGCAGATTATCAAGGTGAGATTGGAGTGGTTTGTAGATTGTTTGGAGAACAACCCCTGATATTGAACAAAGGGGACAAAATTGCTCAATTAATCATTAAACCTTGTGAAATGGGGTTGGTACAGGCCTCAGATCAAGCAGGTGCCAAAGTTTGGGTGAAACAACCTAACGGACCGCCTAAGGCGGCAGAAATTATAGCTCAAGGGAATGATGCAACTGTTAGTATACTCTATCAGGGTGAAGAAAAATGGGTAAATGTGCCTGTATCAAAGTGTTATGTAAGAGAAGACTAATCGTTGTCATTCTACCCGTAGTTACACTTGTGTTGTCTAGGCTCGGATTGATGCCCTGCTGGGAGTTGCTGATCGGGCGATCGAGGACCACAAGAGGCGGGCGTCGCTATGGCAACCAGTGGAAGCCCCGGGATTGGAGGTGTCGGCTGCTGGGTCATACTCCTCCTTGTAGGTGGTGCCATGGTCTCCGGTTGTTGGGGAATGACGGAAGGACATCAAGTGAGAGAAGTCCAACCACGAGTGGAGCTCGTCTGGAGAAATCTCACTAAAACAAGTCAACAGGACAATTTTACTTGTGCCACAAGCAACAGTGAAGACAAAGGTATATTGGCAAGTTACCTTTCCAAAAATTCCAATTTGCAGAAGACGTCGAAGGGCGTGGTATGACACTCTATTAGGAGGAACAGGAACTGTCCTGGGGGTGTCGAATACAGTAGATAATGAGGTAACCAGAACAATGTTATCAAACACTGGGAAATACTCGTCCCAAGTAGTTCATCAGGTTGGAGAGTGGATGCCCACAGCATTGGTAGGACTAATTTGTGGCAAAAGAATTTCAAATGGCAATTGGCATTCAGCGAATAGTTACTACAGGGAACTATCATGATTGGAGAAGGATTTGGAACATTAGCAACACCTTATGGTTAAAGCTACATCCAGAATATACACAATGTAATGAAACAGTATGTACTGGGTATTGGACCCAGTACAATGTGACACAACCAAAGGTTGTTTGTAAATATCAAGTGTTACCTGTGATAACGACTAATGGCTATTGGTTCTTGCATATGGATGGAGAGTGGTTAGAACCAAAAACTAATACGACTTTTGATACCAAAATGTGTGACAAAACAGATAAAGGTATGGCCTGTGTGCTGCAAACGGGATATGCCAATCCATGTCTAACCGACTCAGAGGTTGTACTTTGTGACTGGACTAGGGAAACACCAAGAGAAATGTTGTGGCAGATCGGCCCACATACTCTGTGTGTTGCAACAATGAAAAATAATTCACAAGTACCTTCGGTTCCGTTTACTGGCTGCCTGAACAATGTGCACTTATGGCATTGGGGAGACCGGACGTATCGTTTGACTAATTATTCTGTATCAAGTCGGCTGACTTCGGTACAATGGGATGTATTGCATTCCCCATGGAGTCTTTCCCTGGAGCGTTTCAATGCGCATTGGAACAATCTACGGAAATTCAGCAATTAATAGAGTCACATACGTCCAACATCTCCAGTCTCATGGTGTCTACATTGATAGCTAGTGACCGGGTAAAACATGTGGCAAAATTAGTACAGCAAGCATCAGCACATCATTGGTGGGATATCTTTTCAGGGATGTCTGTCACTGCCAGGAGTACCTTAGTGCCACCTTTGATACTATTAATTATAGCAATATGTGTGATGACTTTTTGTAACACTTTTACATGTATCTATGTTATACGTTTAAGGCGAGAGGTGGAATGGGTAATATTTCAACGAATGCGATGAAACTGACACTGTTAATTCATGATCCTTTTGGAGTAAACCAATATAATGTTACATTAGACCCCACAACATCGGGTTTTGTATATGAGTATATTGTTTGGGACAGGTATAATCACGACTATATTACTCAAAATTTTGTTTGTGAATCACTAGAAGAAATGTGGGAAATGCTATGGCAGGACATAATCGTTGGAATAGGCTGGAGCCCAGCCTTACCTGAATCTGTTGCTGGTTACATAAATTGACTGGTGCAAAACACCAAGAGTGGAATGTATAATAAATGTTATTGTGCTGTTTTGCACCTGTCTTAACGTAACCCTGAGAATTTAATTTTGTTTTAGCACTCTGGGGTCAGTCTGAACTGGGAGCGAAGAGCTGGATGTACTACACTGATAGCACGACTTTGTTTTCGTAGCCACTAACGACTGGGAGTGAAGCATGCTGGGATCATTCTGAACTGGGAGTGAAGAACTGCTTTTACTATATCTTTGAAATAACTTTCAGATGCCTGTTGATTAAAGAAATTATGTGCGCCAGGGAGGTTGAGTTGGCCACTCGCCCTCCCTTCGCGGACACACTAGAAAAGAGGGAGTAGAACCATGCTTCAACAGAGTCTGCTGCGGGTTAACGTACGAACGCCCAGCCGGTTGACAGGCGCACTCTGCTGAAGGTGTTGGCTCTCCACCTTAAAGGCGTCACGGTAAGAGAAAAATGCGCTGCAACCACTTGTGTTTGATGTAACTGCTTTTGTGGGGAATAAATATACGCCTTTTTATTCTAGCAAAATGCAGTCTGTGTGATCATTTCTGTGTGCCGATCTGACCGAACCTTGTGTTTCAAAACAACCGCAGACCACATGTAACCACACCAGCCCAGGACCTCCACATCCAGCATGTTCACCTCCAAGATCGTCTGAGACCAGCCACTCGGACAGCTGCTGAAACAATCGGTTTGCATAACCAAAGAATTTCTGCACAAACTGTCAGAAACCATCTCAGGGAAGCTCATCTGCATGCTCGTCGTCCTCATCGGGGTCTCGACCTGACTCCAGTTCGTCGTCTTAACCGACTTGAGTGGGCAAATGCTCACATTCGCTGGCGTTTGGCACGTTGGAGAGGTGTTCTCTTCACGGATGAATCCCGGTTCACACTGTCCAGGGCAGATGGCAGACAGCGTGTGTGGCGTCGTGTGGGTGAGCGATTTTCTGATGTCAATGTTGTGGATCGAGTGGCCCATGGTGGCGGTGGGGTTATGGTATGGGCAGGCGTCTGTTATGGACGAAGAACACAGGTGCATTTTATTGATGGCATTTTGAATGCACAGAGATACCGTGACGAGATCCTGAGGCCCATTGTTGTGCCATACATCCAAGAACATCACCTCATGTTGCAGCAGGATAATGCACGGCCCCATGTTTCAAGGATCTGTACACAATTCTTGGAAGCTGAAAATGTCCCAGTTCTTGCATGGCTGGCATACTCACCGGACATGTCACCCATTGAGCATGTTTGGGATGCTCTGGACCGGCGTATACGACAGCGTGTACCAGTTCCTGCCAATATCCAGCAACTTCGCACAGCCATTGAAGAGGAGTGGACCAACATTCCACAGGCCACAATTGACAACCTGATCAACTCTATGCGAAGGAGATGTGTTGCACTGTATGAGGCAAATGGTGGTCACACCAGATACTGACTGGTATCCCCCCCCAATAAAACAAAACTGCACCTTTCAGAGTGGCCTTTTATTGTGGGCAGTCTAAGGCACACCTGTGCACTAATCATGGTGTTTAATCAGCATCTTGATATGGCACACCTGTGAGGTGGGATGGATTATCTCAGCAAAGGAGAAGTGCTCACTATCACAGATTTAGACTGGTTTGTGAATAATATTTGAGGGAAATGGTGATATTGTGTATGTGGAAAAAGTTTTAGATCTTTGAGTTCATCTCATACAAAATGGGAGCAAAACCAAAAGTGTTGCATTTATATTTTTGTTGAGTGTAGATGATGGCTTTCTTGGGCCTTACCAACTACTGCAGACAGTGGATACCAAATTTTGCGGAAATAACAGGGCCCCTGTCAAACATGATTTATAGGGAAAATCTTCCCACGTCAGCTGTTCTGACATGGACGGAACAGACTGAACAAGCTTTTTGTGATGTTAAAAAGGCCTTAACCTCTACCACAACACTGGCCTTGCCAGACTATAGCAAACCTTTTGTTTAGATGGTCAATTGTAAAGGTGACTTTATGACATCAGTGCTCACACAGCAACATGGCAGTAAACTATGACTGGTGGCTTTTTACTTCACCAGATTGGACCCTGTGGCTAGAGCTCTACCACCTTGTGCCCATGCAGTGGTCGCTGTTTCTCTGGCTGTGTAAGCCTCTGCCGGAGTAGTTTTGTTTCATTCACTGACATTGAAAGTGCCACATGCTGTGTGTGCACTTCTGTTACAAACAAATATGACTTTCCTCAGAATCAGAATCAGAATCAGAATCGCCTTTATTGTCATTGTAATTTGCATTGCAATGACATTTGAGTGCAACTCCAAAAGGTGCTTTTCCAAGGTGCGAGTAATTTTTAGCCAAATAAAAGATAATAAAATTTAACAATAAATTATTCAAAGTATATGTACAACTAAATAAAATAAAATGTGGACCAATTTAAATGTAAAACGAGAATTATATACAACTGTGGGATAATATTGCACGGGAAATATTGCACATGGTTTACAGATATTGCACAAAAAACTTGAAAAGTGCAGATTAAAGTGGCAGGTTGTTAGCCAAACACCACGCTGTCAATCGATTGACCTCATCTCTGTAATCAGACTCATCCCCGCTGAGATGAGCCCAACCACGGTGGTATCATCTGCAAACTTTATGATGGTGTTTGTGGGATGGGTCAGAGAGCAGTCGTGCGTGTAAAAGGGTGAACAGGAAGGCTGAGCTGAAGTCCAGGAAGAGCATCCTCACATAGCTCCCCTGGTGCTCCAGGTGGCTCAGCGCAGTGTGGAGCGCTGTGGTGATGGCGTCCTCAGTGGAGCGGTTTGCCCTGTAGGCAAACTGGTGGGGGTCCAGAGTGGGAGGCAAACCAGTCTTTCAAAAGCACAGGCGTAAGTGCAACAGACTTGTAGTCATTTATGCTCTCCATTGCTGACTTCTTTGGGACTGGGATGATGGTGGAAGATTTGAGGCAGCGACAGGGACAGGTTAAAGATGCTGGTTGAAAACTCCACCCATGTTGGTCAGCACACGCTTTGAGTACCTTGCCAGGTACACCATCGGAGCCGGCCGCTTTCCTTGGGTTCACCGCCTTCAGCACACATCTCACTTTGTGTTCCTGAAGTGTTAGCGTGCTAGTGCTGGAGGGTGGTGGGTGTGGAGTTGCTGCTGGTCTGTCTGCTTCGAAGCGGGCAAAGAAGCAGTGTCAGACCTAGCATTTCCTGGTTTTCTGCTTCTGTAGTTGGTTATATGATTTATTCCCTGCCACATCCTTCTGGGGTCATTGACAGCGAAGTGGTCCTCTATCTTTTTCTTGTAGGCAGCCTTGGCCTCTCTGATGCCTCTTTTCAGATCGGACCTGGCCGCGCTGTACAGGGCCCTGTCCCCTGATTTAAAGGCGGTGTTGCGGCTTTTTAATAGGGACTGGACTATGCTGTTCATCCAGGGCTTCTGGTTTGGAAAAACCCTGACCCTTTTGTGGACAGTACAGTGTCCACACAGTTCTTAATGTAAGAGAGTACGGTGTCAGTGTACTCCTGCAGGTTGTGGCTGGAAAATAAATCCCATACAGTTCATGAGAAGCAGTCCTGTAGCTGGGAGAGCGCTCCCTCAGGCCAGGTTTAGATAGTCTTTCATTGTGGCATTGTTCGCCTCAGCAGGGGGTGTAGGTGGGGGTGAGGGACAGTCAGAGATGGTCTGATCCAGCGAGATGGGGGAGGGGAGTGACTTTGTACGCATGTTTTATGTTTGAGTAAACATGGTCCAAAGTATTTTCCCCTCTGGTGGCACACTTCACGTACTGGATGAACTTAGGGAGCACAGTCTTTAAACATGCTTGGTTGAAGTCATCAGGAACAATAAAAATGCCATCCGGGTGGGCCAGCTGCTGTTTATTTACACAGGCAAGGAAGAGGCTAAGGGCCGTGCTAACGTTAGAATCGGGTGGGATGTAAAGAGCAAACAATGACTACTGTGAACTCCCTTGGGAGATAAAAAGGTCTGCACGAGACTGCCAGCACCTCTAAATCAGGAGAGTCAATGATCCTGCTGCTATAGCACCACTCGCAGTTCACATAAACACAGAGCCCCCCCCCCCCACTCTTACCCGAATCACTGGTTCTGTCCTGCCAGTGTAGCGTGCAGTCTGCTAGCTCGACTGCAGCGTTGGGGATCAGTGGGTGAAGCCACGTCTCCGTGATGAAAATAACGCAGTTCTGCACAAAGCTGTTCCTCTCCCCAGCAAGACATTTGTTATGTATGACTACCTTGTTGTCCCAACCACATCTTACTGTGTAAAGATGTTCTGTTTTAAATCCAGCCACACTTCTCCCTGTTGAGGGTGAAGGTGAGCCACATGACTGGCTAACAAGATACCAGACTCTCCTGTTTCTGTGCAGGACCCTGAGAATCCGATCCAGATTGGCGATTGGGTGCTGATAAAGACCATTAAGAGAAATAAATGATCATCTCCGAAGTGGGAGGGTCCATTCCAAGTGCTGCTAACCACCCCCACTGCAGTGAAAATTGCAGAGAGGTCATCTTGGGTGCATCTATCCCACTTCAAAAGACAAAGATATCTGAAAGATACTGAACTGGACAAAAGACGATGTGTAACAGTGTCAGCTGACAGCCTATATGAGTCCAGCAACGGCTGGAAGTGCGTCTGACAACTAAGAGAGGGTGACCAGAGATCAGAGAACAAAGATAAAGATAAAGTTGAACCAGATAAGACACTCAAGCTCATCCAAGGTCCTGAAGCAGAAGAGAAACCAGCTAAAACTGAGGAAATTCCTGACAACACAAGCCAGGATAAGAAGCAGATGGACTACTGCTTGAAATAGAGCAAAGAAGCAGACGGAGACCAGACCAGGAAAAGCACCAGATGACCCTCATTCTTTGAGAACAGGAAACGAGAAAATCCTGGTACATTCCTGTGTACCTGTGTTTAAGTAACATCAAGAACAGGAAACGGGACACTGTACATAACACATTATTGTACTTACAACTGCAGCATGCTTTACACATACTGATATAGTACAGATTCGTGTATCACATCCGAAGGAATAACAACATAAAAAGAGTTCCTGATTCCTTCAGTCCCGAAGTCCAGAATTGCTGAACTGAAATCCTGAAGTGCCACCAGAGAAAGAAGGCATCTACTCTCCGAGCATAGAACTACAAAAAAAGAGAGAAGGACAGATATATTATTGCTATAACTGTAGCATCTGCTGTGTGGTGGTATGATAAAATATATGAACCACGGGACAATTCGGACCAGAAGCAAGTGAAGCTGTGATCGAGTTTTGAGTGGATGTGGATACACCACGTAACCCATATCAGATGAACATGTGGTACAGATATGCTACGTTTTTGGCTAACGAGGTAAATTTGAACAACTGTTATGTGTGTTCTCTGATGCCTGTTTCTGCAGCATGCCCACGCATAAGACCACTGCCGCTCCTAAATGTCAGCCTTTTGTTTCCACATGTGGTAGCATCAGCAGTTCACTGACATACAGGCTCTTATATAACCACCAAGGCACCAAAAAACACATCATTTAAAAATTTCTTGACTGCAGAAGGGTCACTCCATACACCTATGCACACTAATCTTTTCCTTGATCCCAGAGCTCGACTCACCTGTTATGCAAACAACCAGCCTTTGTTTTCTGGCCCAATTGTCAATCTGGGAAAAATAGCTAAGCTGCTGTGTGAGATCATTTTCGGGCCGTGTACTCGCCTGTCAGATGGAAGCCTTAATCATACCCAGGCTCCCTATGGTGGTAAATGTATAGATTACTTCCAAGCACCGGACATGATGGGAACCTATGCTCAGGTGAGCATGTACTGGCTGTGTGGCCACAGTGCCTTCATAGCCCTCCCAGCGGGATGGACAGGCAGATGTGCCCCAATAACCACGGCTCAGCACTCCTACGTCGTAGCCGCTCACCTCTCGACCAGTCATCGTTTTAAGCGTGACTTGGCTCCCCACGACTCTATATGAGGAAGAGATGTGCCTCTGGATGTGAAGTTATGGTCCACAGACCAGAAAGTCCTGCTGTCACTCTTCCCCTGATTGGGTGTGGACAAAGTGATGCTGCGCGTGGAGAAACTAAATTACAGATTCAGCTACTTCGTCAACTCCACTGTTGAGGCTCTTAGAGGCATAAGGGTGGAGTTGACAGCTCTGAGGATCATGGAAATGCAAGATCGAATGGTTTTGGATCCATTAACTGTGGCCTTGGGTGGTGTGTGTGCCATGGTGGGAGAAAGTTGTTGTACATTCATCGCAAACAACGATGATGATGGAGGGTCAATAGGTCTGGCCATCCAGAATTTTACAATGTTAAGAAACACTGTGAGTAAGGATTTCATTACAGATAACAGCTGGACCTCATGGCTCTTTTCTGGATCATGGTATCACATCCTGTTAAACCTGCTTACCCCAATTATTGTATTGCTGGGCTTGGTAAGTGTTATGAATTGCTGTATAATTCCTTTCATACGATCATTGGTCCAACAGATGATTTCGGGCACAGTCAATGGTTTGCTGCTAGATCGTGATTACATAGCTTTGCTGCAGTCTGATTCCGAATCTTGTTATCCCATTCAGATGGGAAAAAATGATGGTTGAAAACATTGCTTCCTCTGAGTGTAAGATTTTGATGCTTCTATAAATATGACCGGGCCACCGAAAGTCCAGTGATGGAGGTGGTGGCTTTGTGATGATGAGAATATAGACAGAAATGTCAAAAAAATTCTAAAGAATTGTAAATATACTTATCAATTACTAATGTCTTTGATTCTGTCTTTCATGTATCTATCTATCTATCTATCTATCTATCTATCTATCTATCTATCTATCTATCTATCTATCTATCTATCTATCTATCTATCTATCTATCTATCTATCTATCTATCTATCTATCTATCTATCTATCTATCTATCTATTCAGTGAGGAAAATAAGTATTTGAACACCCTGCAGTTTTGCAAGTTGTCCCACTTAAAAATCATGGAGGGGTCTGAAATTTTCATCTTAGGTGCATGTCCACTGTGAGAGACATAATCTAAAAAAAAAAAAAAAAAAAAATTGGAAATCACAATGTATGATTTTTTTAATAATTTATTTGTATGTTACTGCTACAAATAAGTATTTGAACACCTACCAACCAGCAAGAATTCTGTTAGAGGATGAGAACAACCCCAAGAAAACCATCCCAACCATGAAGCATGGGGGTGGAAACATCATACTCTGGGGGTGCTCTTCTGCAAAGGGGACAGGACGACTGCACTGTATTGAAGGGCGCATGGATGGGGTCATGTATTGTGAGATTTTGGCAAACAACCTCCTTCCCTCAGTAAGAGCATTGAAGATGGGTCATGGCTGGGTCTTCCAGCATGACAATGATCCCAAACACACAGCCAGGGCAACTAAGGAGGGGCTCCGTAAGAAGCATTTCAAGGTCCTGGAGTGGCCTGGCCAGTCTCCAGACCTGAACTCAATAGAAAATCTGTGGAGGGAGCTGAAACTCCAAACTTGAAAGATTTGGAGAAGATCTGTATGGAGGAGTGGACCAAAATCCCTGCTGCAGTGTCTGAAAACTTGGTCAAGAACTACAGGAAATGTTTGACCTCTGTAATTGCAAACAAAGGCTACTGTACCAAATATTAACATTGATTTTCACAAGTGTTCAACTACTTATTTGCAGTGGTAACATACAAATGAATTATTAAAAAATCATACTTTGTGATTTCCGGATTTTTTTTTTTAGATTATGTCTCTCACAGTGGACATGCACCTAAGATGAGAATTTCAGACCCCTCCATGATTTCTAAGTGGGAGAACTTGCAAAATCGCAGGGTGTTCAAATACTTATTTTCCTCAAAGTATATCTATCTATCTATATATATCTATATATAATCCATCCCACCTCACAGGTGTGCCATCCCACCTCACAGGTGTGCCATCCCACCTGTGAGGTGGGATGGATTATCTCAGCAAAGGAGAAGTGCTCACTATCACAGATTTAGACTGGTTTGTGAACAATATTTGAGGGAAATGGTGATATTGTGTATGTGGAAAAAGTTTTAGATCTTTGAGTTCATCTCATACAAAATGGGAGCAAAACCAAAAGTGTTGCGTTTATATTTTTGTTGAGTGTACGTTGTATTTCAAGGCAATAAGATTGAAGCAATAGGGCCCAATGCATTAAATGTTGGTTGGGAGACTGCAGGCTGCTGAGGAAGGTCAAAGGGTTATGATCAGAAAAGACAGTTACAGGACCACATCTGACATAAACACTGAAATGCTGTAAAGACCAAATCAAAGCAAGCGTTTCTTTTTCAATAACGGAATAGTTCCTTTGATGACGATTGAATTTTCTTGAAAAGAAACAAACTGGTCTATTCACCCCCTCATCATCTTCCTGTAACAACACAGCGCCTGCACCAACCAAACTTGCATGGACCTCCGACTGAAATGCCCTGTCCCACCTAGGATCAGCCAAAACGGGTGCATTTGAAATTAATGCCTTGACACGCTCAAATGCTTTCTGGCAAGGATTAGACCACACAAACCTTACATTACCTTTTAAAAGATGGGTCAGGGGCGCTACCACAGTAGAAAAATTTTTACAGAAACACCTGTAATAGCCCACCATCCCCAAAACCCACATTAGCTCCTTTTTTATAGTGGGTGAAGGAAATTGGTCAATGGCCTGGACTTTGCCCGCACAGGCCTCACAGTGCCCTGGCCAACCACACGACCCAGTATACCACCGTGTCTTTAGCAAACTCACATTTAGCCAGGCTCACAGTTAGATTGGCCTGAGCCAAGCGGTTAAACACAGCTCCAAGCCGCTCCAAATGCTCCTGCCAGCTATTTGCGAAAACAACCAGGTCATCAATATACACAGCACAGCTTTCTAAGTCCTGCACAACTAAATTCATAAGGCGCTGAAATGACGCCGGTGCATTTCTTAAACCAAACGGCATGACATTGTATGAGCACTGGCCACTAGGGGTTATAAAAGAAGAAATCTGCTTGGCCCTTTCTGTCAGAGGGACCTGCCAATACCCCTTTAACAAGTCCAGCTTGGTCACAAAGCTCGCCCCCCCCCCCCCCCCCCCCCCCCCACTTGGTCCACACAGTCCTCCATTCGTGGTAAAGGAAAGGAGTCAGGTTTTGTGACTGCATTTACTTTATGAAAGTCAGTGCAGAAACGTGGACTCCCATCAGACTTAGGGACCAGAAGGCAAGGAGAAGCCCAGCTGGAATCAGAAGGCACCACAATGTCATTCTCAATCATATACCCCACTTTTGCCTTGAGATGATTACGTTTTTCAGGAGGTACTCTGTAAAATCTTTGCCTTATTGGCTTAGCATCTCCAACATCAAAGTCGTGCTGTAACAATGTGTTGTTTTGTGGAGGCTTGGAAGGTAAGTGTGAGTCCTCTGATGTGCACTGGTGTTAAGTTTTAGATGGGTGTCCCCTTGTAGGTTGTCACAGTGTTTCCCAATAGGGGTTTCGCCGCGGGGTTTTTTTTTTTTACTGCAGAGGTACGGCGGGTAGAGCTTCCAGTTTTTCCCTTCCCCTACTTTGGCTCGGGTGCATTTCCTTGGTCTTGTGTGGTTGCCAGCGTGCTAGTCGCCTGTAGCATGCCACTGGGTTATAAGTGCTTAAAAACCCACCGCTACGCCTCACAAAGACTAGGGTTGAGTTTGTAACTTGGTGGGTAGGTAGTTTAGCGGGGGCGTCCTCGTCTTTGGTTGGCTATTGTTAAAGCCGGTGGTGTACATTAGACGGGTTCTCACTTAAGCTTCTGTTTGGTCTCTTGTGGAGTTTAGCCATGGATGAAGTTGTTGAAGATTTTATTGAGTCGCCATGTGAAAATGGTTTGGATGTTTGTACAAAAAAACAACTTTTAATGTTGGCAGCGCATTATAAAGTTGAAGTTGGTACTGCTCAGAGGACTAAAGAATATATTAAATGTAATTTGAAGTCTAAGTTGGTTGAGACTGCTGTTTTAAAGCCTGGTACTGTTGAGCCTGGTGCGTTTGGGTGCTTGTCTCTGTCTTTTGGGACGAGTGCCTCTGGTTTATCTTTTGAGCAGCAGAAAGAATTGCTTTTGTTAAAATTGAAAGCTGAGCAAGAATCTGAAAGATGGCGTCAGGATTTGGAAATGGCTAAAATTGAGGTGGAGAGGCGGAAACTTCAGCTTATTGTTGAGGGAAAGCTGGATGGTCTGGAGTGCCCTCGGGAGCTACATCGGATGATTTGGGTGATTTGAGGTTGGTTCCAAGATTTAATGAAAAAGGCTCAGAAACGTTTTTTTCTTTGTTTGAACGTTTACCTGAAACTCATGGTTGGTCAGATTCTACACGTATGTTGTTGGTACAGTGTGTTCTGACTGGTAAAGCTCAGCAGGCTTTTTCTGCTTTGAATACTGCTGATTGTGTGGAGTATAGTACTGTTAAATCTGCTGTACTTAAAGCCTATGAGTTAGTGCCTGAGGTGTATAAGCAGCGTTTTCGGGGGTGGAAACGTGGTGAAAAGTCTCATTTGGAGTTTATGCGGGACCTGTGTGCTCATTTTGACAGTTGGTGCTCCTCGGCTAATGTTACCACATTTGAAGTTCTCCATGATTTAATTTTGTAGGAACAGTTTAAAAATTCTGTTTCTGAGCGTATTGCAACTTACATTGTTGAGCGTGGAGTTAAGTCTGTGGCAGAGGCTGCGGCGCTTGCTGATGATTATTATCTGACCCATTCATCTGGGAGTAGTTTGGGTTGCTCGGGTCCATGTTAAGGTTTTTCAAAAAGGTCTGATTTTGAGTCTAGAAATGGAAGGTTTTCACGGGAGTCTGAAAAAGTTTGTAATTATTGTCATAAGTGCGGACACTGGAAAAGTGACTGTTATGCACTGAAATCTCGTCTTAAACAGGGTACTGGTAGTGCTAAGCCTGTCATGTGCACTGCATCTGTTGTGAAGGGGCAGGAAGTGGCAAAAGTTAATGTTAAGCCTGAGTTGGAGTCATATTTGCCATTTATTACTGATGGTTTTGTGTCCCTGGTGGACAGTGAAGAGCAGGTGCGCATAAAAATTTTGCGTGACACTGGTGCTTTTGACTCTTTTATTGTAGCTTCTGCTTTGCCATTCTCAAATAAAAATTCTGTTGGCTCAGACATTCCTGTTATGAGGATGAGCATGAATGTTTTGAGTGTGCCACAGCATAACATGATGCTTCATTGTGATCTTTTCCAGGGTGAGGTGGCTGTTGGGGTACTTCCAGCCTTACCCATGGACGGTGTGGACATGATCTTGGGCAAGGACACTGCAGGTAGCCGGGTGTGGGCGGATGTCCCTCCACCTGTGAAGGTGACTGATGTTCCTGTACTGCGTAGTAAGCCTGATGAGAATGAAGTGCAGTTTCCAGACGTGTTTGGTGTTTGTGTGGTGACCCGTTCAAAGACGCAGAGAGATAAGTATTCTGATGATGACTCTCAAAATGAGTTGACTGTGCCTGGGGCTCCCTGGTCTATTTCTTGCAGTGATTTGGTGAAGGAGCAAAAGGAAGACAACACTTTGGCAGCTTTGTGGGAGGAAGTTTGTGCTGCAGTGGAGGTTAGGAACAAGTCTCATTGCTACTTTGTGCACAATGATGTGTTGATGAGAAAATGGACACCTCAGTTAGATGAGTTTATTGGTGATCCTGTGTATCAAGTGGTTGTTCCTCTTACACTTCGGAATGTGGTTTTACAAATCTCTCATGATCAGTCTGGACATTTGGGGATCAGGAAAACTTATGACTGTGTTATGAGTTATTTCTTTTGGCCTTGTTTAAAAAAAGATGTGTCCACATACATAAAATCATGTCACACGTGTCAGTTGACTTGTAAGCCCAAAGCCCAAGTCTTTGAAACCAGCTCCACTGTGTCCAATTCCAACTATAGGACAACCATTTGAACATTTGTTAATAGATTGTGTAGCCCCACTGCCACCATCTAAGTCCGGAGCCCGTTACGTGTTGACTGTGATGTGTCTGAGCACTCGGTATCCAGCTGCATATCCTCTCCGTACCATTACTGCAAAATCTGTAGTCTATGCATTGTCTCAGTTTTTTTCTGTTTTTGGTGTCCCACGTGTGTTACAGTCTGACAGGATCGAACTTTTGTTCGAAATTGTTTGCACAGGTCCTTAAACAATTAAATGTGACACATAATCTTTCTTCTGCTTGCCTTACAATATAAGGCGCCTTGGGGCAACTGTTTGTTGTGATTTGGCGCTATATAAATAAAATTGATTTGATTTGATATAGCGCCAAATCACAACAAACAGTTGCCCCAAGGCGCTTTATATTGTAAGGCAAAAGCCATACAATAATTACAGAAAAACCCCAACGGTCAAAATGACCCCCTGTGAGCAAGCACTTGGTGACAGTGGGAAGGAAAAACTCCCTTTTAACAGGAAGAAACCTCCAGCAGAACCAGGCTCAGGGAGGGGCAGTCTTCTGCTGGGACTGGTTGGGGCTGAGGGGAGAGAATCAGGAAAAAGACCTGCTGTGGAAGAGAGCAGAGATTAATCACTAATGATTAAATGCAGAGTGGTGCATACAGAGCAAAAAGAAGTGAATAAAAAGAAACACTCAGTGCATCATGGGAACCCCCCAGCAGTCTAAGTCTATAGCAGCATAACTAAGGGATGGTTCAGGGTCACCTGATCCAGCCCTAACTATAAGCTTTAGCAAAAAGGAAAGTTTT